>NW_028238921.1:2500-27500 GCF_021556685.1 Rattus norvegicus
ACGCCAACGGGGAGCGGCGGGAGACCGGACGGCGGCCGACCCCGGGCGAGAAGCGGAGGATGAGGACGGGCCCAACGCCTGACACGCGGCGGCAACGCCCTCGCGCGGACAGGTGGAGGAGGAGGGGAGGAGGTCGACGAGCGACTCTGACCCCGCGAGGGGGGAGAGAGGGGGGCCGAGCCCGCGTCGGAAGGGAGGCCGGGCCTCGGGGCAGCGAGGGGGAGAGACACCGACCGGAGCCCCCACCGCCACACCGGGACGCGCACACGGGTTCGACTCAACGCCCAGGCGCCCACCTTGGCACCCCGGCAGCTTTCCCCCGACGCACGCCTTCCCAGAGGACGGCGGGGCCGGACGGGCCCCCGCGCAGACGCACCCTCAGCCAACAGGCCCCACGGACCGGCGTGGGCGACAGCCACTAAAGCCTCTTTCTCCTCTACGCCTCGCGGGGCGTCTTTCCCCCCGCACACGCCTCCAAGAGACCAGGCGAGACGCGCCGCCACGGCCGCGGCGGCCGGGACGCCCTTCAAACCGCAACTTCCTCCCGCCCGCCGGGCGGCCCTTCCCCCCAGGCACCCCGCGACCGCCCCGGGACCCGTGCGCGCCCGGCTGCCCCCCCGTGAGGAGGGGCCCGGCAGCACGGCCGCGGGTCGGCCAGACGAGGAGCGAGAGAGAAAGGAACGCCGGCGGGCGGGGAGGGGGAGCGAACCGACAGAACGAGGACCGTCGACGGCAGGGCGGGCCGCAGCGGCACCCCCCGCGGGAGACGCCTCACAAGGGACCGGGAGGCCGCTCGGGCGGCGACCGGGCACGCGAGCCAAGCCGGCGGGAATCACACTGCACCCAACCCGGAGCAGTCCCGCCACGCCCGCGGCACCGAGCCGACCCGAAACCAACGGACAACCCCCGGGAGCCCGAGGAGACGCCAGCCGACGCGAGAGAGAACCGAGGCAGACGCCGACGCCAACCGACGAAGACCCCCGCGTGGCAGCGGGTCCCAACGTCCGACGACGCGCCGGACGCGGCCGACCGCCGGTTCCCCCAAATAAGAAGTCCGCCCCCGAGAGCGAGGCCAACCCCGCGGTTCACGGACCCTCAAGAGCCCCGCGGAGGGGGAAGGGGGGGTAGGACGGCTCCCGCGATCTCCACCGGCCGTGGGAACGCTGCCGTGGAAGGGGGGGACGAGGCGGCAACCGCAGACGCCCGAGAGCACGCGGCACGCACCACACGCGACACGACCTCGCCGCGAGAGTGGCCGGGACGTGGACGCGCGTGGGAGGGACGCACACGCGACGGAGGGCACGGGGGGAAACGGAGGCGGGTGGGACCGGGAGCCCACCGCCGCCCTTCCAAACCCACCCGTCCCGCGACGACCCCTCGCGGTGAGGGGGGTACCGCGCACGCGGGCGTGTGCACGGCCCTTCCCCGCCACCTGCCACCAGAAACCCAATCTCCCCCACAAGCTCCGCACAGCGGCAGGTCGACAGAGCCCCGTCCCGCGTGATCCCTCCTCGTACTCGGAGCGGGGAGGCGCGGGTCGCGGTAGGCGAGAGAGCAAACGCTGCGCGCAGAAGGCTGAGGTCAGGGCGGGCAGCCGAGGGGACCATCCGGGAGAAGCCCCTCGGAGATCGTAAAGCCCTTTCCGAAGATAGCTAGAGAAGGCAAATTCCTCACTGAGGGCGGGACGAACCCAACACCGACGAGCAGCCAAGGGCTCCGTGCACGCAACGGGAAACGAGCAACAGGCGCGGGACAGAACGGGAAGGACCACGCGCCAGCTGGTGGGGGGTCTGCGGTATCGGCAAAGGTCTCTTTCTCCGGGGTCTTCTTGAGCATTCGCGGACCGGGGGGACCTGCGACAGGTCCCCGCCGAGAGCCAGGCCTCTTCAAGGCGCACACAAAGGAGGAGCCTTGACTTGAGGGAGTCCGGTCTTTAAAAAGGGCCAGCCGCGATCGCTCAGCACCACCCTAACCGCGCAGGGCCCGCGGGTGAAGGCACCAAAAACATAGGCACGGGGTGGGCGCTCACCCAACGGAAGGAGCCTTTTAACCGCACACTCAACTCCTCGACCCCCCCCCTTTCTGTCACCGTGCAGAAAGCCGGCAACTAGGACAAGGGAAAGCGTAAAGGCACAAGCACCATGGAGCACAGGAGGCACGCCGGGGAGCGGGAAGCGCCACCGCCAACTCAGAAGCGGGCACCTTGGTGGTCAAAGCCCGGAACGCTCCAGGAGCACCGCAAGGCTCACACGAAGCAGGGCGCGTGCACACACCATTCGGGAAGGGTATGCACCGCAGCGGGTCTACCACCTTCCCCCGGCACGGGGGAAGAGGGCCGCGAAGCAGTGAACGGCGTGGGGGCAAGCGCCCCCGACACGTCCACAGGGACACCGCGAACCACAGCAACAAGTGTGCGCGGGTCAGCGCTCGTGCCGGACAGCCGCACCCCTGACTTCCACACACCACCCTGCAAAGGAATGGGGAGGAGAGACGAGGGGCCCGCTGGCAGAACGAGAAGAGCGGTCGCCATTCGCGCTGAATGACCATTCGCCATGAATGTCCGTCCCTCGCCTGGCGCGGCTTAGGCCCCGGCCCGAAGAGAACGCGGCAGCACCACATCGATCCAACGGGAGCGAGACACGCCATGCATCGGGAACAACGGGCGTGAGAGCTTTCTAACAACGCACTGGACGGGAATACGAGCGAGAAGAGCGAGAGAGAGCACGGGAAGAAGTCGCTAACACTGCCACACACACAAAAAAAAAAATTTACCCTTCTCGAGGGCGAGAAAAAAAAGGAAGCGTTGCACTCGGGAGGCACGTGGCGTGGAAGAACGGGACTCAACGGGCAGCGGAGGTTCGGGAACTCCTTCAAAAAAAAATAAAAATAAAAAATAAAAAATAAAAATAAAAAAATAAAATCCCCTTCGAAGGAGAAAAGGTGCAACTCGGGAGGCACACAGCAGGAAAGAAAGGGACACACCACCAAGCAGCGGAGGTTCGGGAACTCCTTCCAAAAAACAAAAAAAAAAAAAAACAAAAAACAAAAAAAAAAAAACAAATAAAAAAACCGGTCGGCCGCAGAGGAGCACGCCAGGGGGTCACTAGCACCAAACGGGAAAACCCTTCCAGTCGCACTCGGCACCAACGACTCCTACCGGTAACGGACGACAACCACCACGGGGAAATCGGGAACGCCTGACACGCGGGACGGTTGTCATAAAGCTGCCCCACAGAGCACAGGCAAGCAAGCACGGGAAAGCAGGAAGCGCGTACTCATGGGGGGACGCTAAGCTTCAAGCATCGAAGAGGCCCATGCGCAGAAGAAAAGAGCTAGGGCTGGACAAGCAAACAGCCTTGGTGCAAGCCTCTTCCAACGTCCTTTAATGACAAAAAGAGTCAAAAGGACAGCGTGTCAGCATATATCTCCAGGTACAATAAGGACAGATAGCAAAGATGAAAAGTGTAAAAGACACAGGGATAAACATGACAGGCCACACGGAACGTCTGGAAGTCATGTTCGGTGACGTGTCCCCAAGAGGTCCCCATGTAGAAAGAGAACCGGACCGCAAAGGAACAACTGGTCGACCTTAGAACCCTGAGTGCTCACAGACCGAGGAGGCCATGGTAGATAGCCTGGAACACAGCTTCCCCTCGGCCTCAGAAGTCCATGCTCCCGCTGGCAGGGACCGGGGAGGATCCTGGAAAAAATAAAGTCTCGGAGGCGCCCCCTAGCCGGGACACCTCGGCTCGGAGGCCGGGGACACAGCACCCTCTCGGCCTCAGAGGTCCAGGCTCCCGCTATCAGGGACCGAAGGGACTCCTGGAAAAGAAAAAAAAAAAAATCCGTGGCGCCACCTAGCCGGGCCACCTCGGCTCGGAGGCCGGGGACACAGCACCCTCTCGGCCTCAAAAGTGTCTATGGTCCCGCTGGCTGGGACCGAAGGGACTCCTGGAAAAGAAAAAAAAAAAAAAAAAAACTCCGTGGCGCCCCCTAGCCGGGCCACCTCGGCTCGGAGGCCGGGGACACAGCACCCTCTCGGCCTCAGAGGTCCAGGCTCCCGCTATCAGGGACCGAAGGGACTCCTGGAAAAGAAAAAGAAAAAAAAAAAAAAACTCCGTGGCGCCCCCTAGCCGGGCCACCTCGGCTCGGAGGCCGGGGACACAGCACCCTCTCGGCCTCAGAGGTCCAGGCTCCCGCTATCAGGGACCGAAGGGACTCCTGGAAAAGAAAAAGAAAAAAAAAAAAAACTCCGTGGCGCCCCCTAGCCGGGCCACCTCGGCTCGGAGGCCGGGGACACAGCACCCTCTCGGCCTCAGAGGTCCAGGCTCCCGCTATCAGGGACCGAAGGGACTCCTGGAAAAGAAAAAAAAAAAAAAAACTCCGTGGCGCCCCCTAGCCGGGCCACCTCGGCTCGGAGGCCGGGGACACAGCACCCTCTCGGCCTCAGAGGTCCAGGCTCCCGCTATCAGGGACCGAAGGGACTCCTGGAAAAGAAAAAAAAAAAATCCGTGGCGCCACCTAGCCGGGCCACCTCGGCTCGGAGGCCGGGGACACAGCACCCTCTCGGCCTCAAAAGTGTCTATGGTCCCGCTGGCTGGGACCGAAGGGACTCCTGGAAAAGAAAAAAAAAAAAAAAAAAACTCCGTGGCGCCCCCTAGCCGGGCCACCTCGGCTCGGAGGCCGGGGACACAGCACCCTCTCGGCCTCAGAGGTCCAGGCTCCCGCTATCAGGGACCGAAGGGACTCCTGGAAAAGAAAAAGAAAAAAATCCGTGGCGCCACCTAGCCGGGCCACCTCGGCTCGGAGGCCGGGGACACAGCACCCTCTCGGCCTCAAAAGTGTCTATGGTCCCGCTGGCTGGGACCGAAGGGACTCCTGGAAAAGAAAAAAAAAAAAAAAACTCCGTGGCGCCCCCTAGCCGGGCCACCTCGGCTCGGAGGCCGGGGACACAGCACCCTCTCGGCCTCAAAAGTGTCTATGGTCCCGCTGGCTGGGACCGGAGAGGAGGGAAGAAATAAAAAAAAAATAAAATAAAATAAAATAAAAAATTAAAAAAAAAAAAATTGGAAAAAAAAAAAAAAAATCCGGGACGGGGCCCAAGCCTTCTGGTCGACCTCATCCAGCTGCCACCAACCCCTCCTTGTGTCCCAATAGGTCGTACAGCCACCCTCCTCCCCTGAAGTTCTCCAGGTACAACCTCCTAGCTAGAGATGGTCCCCAGACAGGACGGCGTCTCCGTCGCGCACCCGCCTGCTTGCCTGTCACCCTCTCACCCTGGCCGGCTCACCACAGGCACTTCCCCGTCCTTTGTCACCAACCGGGGGACAGGAGCGTTGCGGAAACTTGTCGCCACTAGGTGTCGCCCGACAGCGATCTCGATCAAGCAAACCAATACAGACTGTCACGCGCCGCCGCCGCCACACACACTCATTCCGTCTCTCCGGAGTGACCTCCCTAGCTCAGGGGGACACTCACCCACGCACAACGGGGCAGGTACCCACCACTTCTCCCGAATGGCACAAACGGTCCCGGTTGTCCCGCCGGAACACAGTGAACGCGGGATGGACTCGGGGCCAACCCCCTCAGGCACCCAGAAAAGGAAAGTAGGACGGAGCGGTGAAAACAGGCCACCTCTAAGTGAAAGGACATGCACTCTCGAATCGGTTAACAATTAGCAAGGAACAGGCACAGTTAGGAAAAGGGAGCGTCCAAACTCCGTCGTGAGGGGAGGGTGGCGGCGACCTCAGTTCCACACCATTTTTAAATGGCTCACTCATTTTTAAAACCCTCCACCGATCCCGATGGGGGGGAGGGGGGTTGTTGTTGTTCTCTGTTCCTCGCTGCCACCGCCAGCCGGCACTCACCAAACCACACACCTGCCACCCTCTTTGGAAGACTAAACACAGAGAGTAAATTAAAAGAATGGTGGAATGATGGTGGAATGGTTAAAATTCCCGTGATTTGTTTTCACTCTGATCAAAACATACTTATTTTGTGCATTTGCATTCCCTTGTTCACACGTGCCTCTGTGTGTGTGGTGGGGGGAGGGAGGGAGGGAGGGAGGGAGGGAGGGAGGGAGAAAGAGAGAGAGACAGAGACAGAGAGACAGAGAGACAGAGAGAGAGAGAGAGCCAATTTAAAAAATAAAAACATGGTTAAATACAGCCACTTTGGGAAGATTGCTAGAGAGAATGCAGTCCAGAGTATGGAGGCCAGAGCTCTGGACGCTCTAGACCACAGGTCTCCCATCTCCCATATACCAGGCACCCAGCACCACCATCCCTACTTTGTTTGCTTGTGCGTTTGTTTGCTTGCTTGTTACATTAGTTTCATCCCAAGTTAATAATTATATATTTTTTTTTCTATGCACGTATTTAGTTGTGGCAGGGGAACTCCTTCTTTAGGACAGGCAGACTTAGCTAGTTAGTTAGCCAGTCAAAAGTACGTAAAAAATTTATATCAACATAAATATCATTCACTAAGAAATCCTATCTGAAGAAAAAGAAAGAAAGGAAGAAAGAAGGAAGGGAGGGAGGGAGGGAGGGAGAGAGAGAGAGAGAGAGAGAGAGAGAGAGAGAGAAAGAAAGAGGAAAACTGGCAGACTTAGTTTTAGTGTTTTTGTTATTGTTTATTCAAGATATTGTTTCAGGGCTGGAGAGACGGCTCAGCGGTGAAGAGCACTGACTGCTCTTCCAGAGATCCTTAGTTCAAATCCCAGCAACCACATGGTGGCTCACAACCATCTGTAATGGAATCCTCTCCTTGTGTGTTGAAGACAGTGACAGTGTGCTCATAAAATAAATAAACAATAAAAAATATGTTTGAAGATTAAAGAAAAAACTCTCTCTCTCTCTCTCTCTCTCTCTCTCTCACACACACACACACAAATAAACTCTGTAATAAAAATCAATGTGACTTCATGATCAAACTTCTATAGTCAATAGGACTAGAGAGAACACATGTCTGTAAAATAAAAGCAGAACCTTTTCTGCTTTGTTTTGTTTTGCCTCAAGGTACGTTTCTTTTGGTATAGCCCAGGCAGTCATGGAACTTGCTCCGTAGACTTATCTAGCCTCAAGCTCACAGAGGTCCACTCTGCCTGCCTCGGCCACCCACACAGCTCTCTCTGCTGACTATATGTCTGCATGCCAGAAGAGGGCACCAGAACCTAGGAGGACACACCACATGGCTCCTGAGAATCCAGGTTTTGACTTTAAAAAAAAAAAAAAAAATTCTGACAGCATAGAGGGTAGATATCTGCCTGCCAGGCTCTTCTAGTGCTGTTTAAGGTGGGGTAATAGCCATGTGAAGGAGACAAGGGGAGAGGAAAAATCGATTGGATGAGTAGTGCTGCTGAGATTAAGGAACACACACACACACACACACACACACACACACACACACACACACACACAGAGAGAGAGACAGAGACAGAGACAGACAGAGACAGACAGAGACAGTAAGACAAAGAGACAGAGAGAGAGAGATGACAGAGGGACACACCGAGGGAAAGACATCAGGACCAGCTGAATTTCTCAAGAAAAGAAAAGAAGAGAAAGGAAAAATGTTTTCTATATACACAAATCTGTATACATGATTTGTTATAGTGTCCCATTTGGGCACTTTGGATTCAACTGTGGATGGTTGTCAGCCAGCTTGGCTGACACCTGACCTCACCAAGATGGAGGCAGCCGGCCATTAGCCCTGATGTTCCAGGTCACTTCTGTTTCTCCCTTTCCCAGCCTCTAGGGAAACAGAACTTAATTAAACTCAGTTTGCACGTGCAGAAAGGTGAAGAGGCACCCAAAAGCAGCCAGAAGCCTCAGACCATCCACAGCCACATGTTCTCCTTCTGCCTATATTACTTCTAAATGATCGTATTTATTTATTTATTTATTTATTTATTTATTTACTTACTTACTTACTTACTTACTTACTTACTTTTTTTTCTTTCTTTTTTTTCGGAGCTGGGGACAGAACCCAGGGCCTTGCACTTGCTAGGCAAGCGCTCTACCACTGAGCTAAATCCCCAACCCCCTTACTTACTTACTTACTTACTTACTTACTTACTTACTTACTTATTTTTGTCATACTTAAACAATCGTTCGTCCTTGAATTCCTCCTGTATGCCAGGTAGACTTAGTCAGTCAGTCAGTCAGTCAGTCATTTAGCCAGGTCAAAATAGTTAAACATAAATATCAATAAAATCAATAAAAATCAAATGCAAACCCAATAGACAGTAAGTAAAATCGAATAAACCAAAAGATACATCATAAGCACAGAGTTTCAGCCGGACATTGAAAAGCAGCAGTTACCGAAGCAGTCTCCCTCCCACACCAACACACACACAGCTCGACCACCACCTTATCTGCACATTTTCAGCTCCTGCTTTCTAGAGTTACCAAGTTTATACACTACAGAGTTTAGCAAAGCAGGCCGGTTCACCGCACCCCCAGGGTCAGAGAACATGCTAGACCAGCTCTAGGGGATGGGCTGGGGGGCAGGGGAGGGTGGGAAGAGGGGAAACAGGCAGACTTAGGTATTCTAGTTTTGTTCATTCAAGATTCCACTTCTCTCTGTTGTAGCCCTGATAGACAGACAGGCAGGCAGGAATATTTGTTTGTTTGGCTTGGGGTTTGGGTTTGGTCCATTTGTTGGTGGATTTTGTTTTGTTTTGTTTCATTTTGTTTTTCGGGAAGTGTGGTGACTTAGTGCCTACACAAGCCAAGGCAGGAAAAATAAATAAGTAAAGATCTCTGAAACACAAATCTGGGGTGGGCTCTAGCATGGCCATGGACACACGCATGCACAGACGCACGCACGCACGCACGCACGCACGCATTGTAGACACGCACTCAAGGACACACTGGATTCTACAATGTTTGGTTTCTGAGTGTGTGTCATACAGAACCTAACAGAATATGTAATGAACTCTGGCAGTGACAGCAGAAACAACCTATGAGAAGGCGTCCTTGCAATATTAAAATGGCAGGCTAGCCAGGTGACAGTTATCTTAACCAATCTGATGTAGGCCTCATTCACACGGCATCTAGGCCTTAACAGTTAATTGTATCTGTTTCTTTATTTTCCTCTTAGGCCATCACATTGTTTTACCTAGACCTTTAACAGCCAGCAGCTACCAGCCTACAGCTACCAGTTTCTTTCTTTTCATAAAGAAACCCTGTCTGAAAAACTAGGGGAGGGAGACAAACAGATTAACAGATCTCTCTCTCTCTCTCTCTCTCTCTCTCTCTCTCTCTCTCTCTCTCTCGCTCTCTCGCTCTCTCGCTCTCTCGCTCTCTCGCTCTCTCGCTCTCTCGCTCTCTCGCTCTCTCGCTCTCTCGGCGCCTGTGTTTGTGTGTTCAACAGAGGAGGCAATGGCAGATAAATGTCTGCCCCTCCTCTGTAAGCCAGGCCACTCCATTACTGCCTTTCCTTTTTCTTAGTTTGTTTGGTTTATTCCAAGTTAATTGTATCTGTTTCTTTATTTTCCTCCTCATTTCTTTAGTTGAGTCAGGGGTCTTTGCACAAAAGCCCTGGAAATCAGTACCTGGATCAGGTCTGCAGCCTGCTCACAGAGTTCTACCCACCTTCACCTCTCAAGTGATGCAATCAAAGACATGCAGCACCACACCTGGCTTCTTTTCACATGTACATTTACTTTAGTTCCAATGCTCATTCAGGTCTGAGAGACGGGGGAGGGAAGGAGGGAAGAGAGACAGAGAGTGACAGAGAAACAGTTGACAGAGAGGGAGAATTGTAGGTTAATTATTGTTCCGTCTCCTCAATCACGGTCTACTGGTCGCCATCGTGGCAACCATGCCCCGCAACCCTACCTTCGGTAAGATCAAGCATAATGGCGGCAACCATATAATTCCTGCTTAGTCGCACTGAACACTCCGGTCATCACTACCTGTGGAGAATTGTAAGGGGGCTCCTCTGGTCTAGAGAGTAGTACCCTTGAATGAAATGAGGATCACAGCAAGCATTATTTGTTTTGAGATATAAGATGTGGAAAGAACTATATGTGTGGATTTACAGACAGACAGACAGACAGACAGACAGACAGACAGACAGACAGACAGACATACATACAGACAGAGAGGACAGGATAGGACAGGACAGGACAGGACAGGACAGGACAGGACAGGAGAAAAAAACAAGAACACAAACAAAAACTCAAAATGGAAGTCCGGTTCCAAATAGTCTCTGTCTGCCCTGTCGCTCTAGTGTTGGTGGTCCAGGTTATAAAAGCTTATACATGGGTGGGTGCGGGAAGTGCTGCTGGGTGTTCAGTTCAGGTCCAAGATTATTGCGGGTAACTAGACAACAAAGAAAGCAGTTAGACTGACTTCAACAGTGTTCGGTTTCTGAGTGTGTTATCACACAGAAGAGCCTAACAGAATATGTAATGAATTCTGGCAGCAACAGCAGAAACAACCAATGAGAAAGTGTCCTTATAATATTAGCAACTGCAACAAAATGGCAGACTAGCCAGCTAACAGTTCCCTAGCCATTAACTCATCTGACATAGGCCTTCTTCACGTTGCATCTAGATAGGTCTTCCTATCTTCCTCTCCAGTGCTGAGACCAAAGTGAGATCAAAGTCATGCATCACCATGGGTGCCTTCCTTTTCATTTCTTTTCTTTCATCCTAGGAAGTGAGTGTGTGTGTGTGTGTGTGTGTGTGTGTGTGTGTGTGTGTGTGTGTGTGTAAAGAGAGAGAGAAGGAGGGGGGGAGAGAGAGAGAGAGAGCTTTAGAGAGAGAGAGCTTTAGAGAGAGAGAGAGCTTTAAAATCAGCACTCAAGCCTTTTCTCTTCCTATCCCTATCCCAATCCCCCCCCCGAAACCAGCAGCAAAGCCACCAGCACTCGAGAGACAGAGGAAGATGAAATCTCTAGTCTGAGAAACAAGAGGAGGTAGATAAACATACCCCCCCCTCTCTCCTTCATAATTTGTTAAAGTGTTCCCTTTGTGTTGTGTGGACTCTACTTTATTAAGCAAGTTTCACATCGTACTATCTCCAAAGAGGAGTCAACAGTCTCTTGGCGTGCAGGCAGTTGTTGCCTGCTTTAAATATTTTTTGGTGTGTTTGTTTGTTTGTTTGTTTGTTTGTTTGTTTGTTTGTTTCAAAACCGAGGGCCTGCCTGCGTTCAACAGATCCAAACCCAGTTCTCAGAGGGGAAAATGGAGTCAAGTCCGAAGTCACTGGCATTTAGGTCATCGGCCATTGACAGTCATAGGAGATGGGAATATCGTCCTTTCTCCAATGGAGACTCACCTGGGTATGCATCAACCACATCTAAGGGCAGGCCTGGGTTAGTACGGGGTGGTGGATGGGGAGGAAGGATCTGGAAAGAGCTTTGCGATGGGAAACTATGATCAGAATGTTGCACAGAAAACAAAATTTGTATTTAAAAAGAAAAAAAAAAAAAGGCTATCCAAAAAATCTATCCAAAAATGAAAGGAAACAAAACAAAACAAAACAAAACAAAACAAAACAAAACAAAACAAAACAAAACCGACAGCAGAACTTTACTAACTGCAAATGCTCCATCTCCCTGTATCCAACCACTCCACTCCCAGATAGGTAGATGATAGTTTGCACTTCTGTCCCAGTTGGGTTAAGAAAAGGGGAACCACCTCTGTGGAGAGCCATCTCTCCAGCCCTTGACAAGCTTTATTTAACTAAACATTAAACATGAATCAGAAACGCCAAACCCTGTACATATATGGTCCAGATTCACCCTTACTTAGAAATCCCCGAGCTGGCAGGGCGAGGCTGGGAATTGAGAGTGAGCAAAAAGGGAGTCTGCCTCTTTCCCCCAGGGTGTGCTATCAACTCCATTACCATTTCCAAACAGCTGGGTGTGAGTCTAACTAAGGTTTCCTTCAGTCAGACATTTGCCAGGAGCCGGAGCCCTGACAGGACAGCGAGAGCGATGATCAGACATCATTTCACAGTGAAATCATCACTCGCTGATTTCAGGCAGAAAACTTTAGAAAACTCTAAACTCTAAAGAGGCACTGAAGCGTGCTAGGGCAGCGGCAGTACTTCCCCGACTGACCTTCAGGGACCTGCATATTCTCCAGCCCCGCCCCACCCCACCCCCTCTCAGCTAGCTCCTGTCCACCCCTCCCCCTCCCCCCCACATACAGGGAGGAGGCCTTGTGTGTGTGTGGGGGGGGGGGGCGGCAGCGGGAAGATGCAACTCTCTCTTGAGAGAGAGTTCGGGTCTCCCAAACAAATACATAACTAGAAACTTCATTTATTTACTTTATTTCATCGAGCATACCGTGGAAGAGGGAAAAGGAACAGGGAAGCTAGGCCAACTGGTCGAGCTCCTCCTTTCGTTTTGTTTCAAAAAGGAAAGGAAAAGCCAAAGAACCCCCTCTTTTTGGTGAAAGGAACAGAATGGTGAAAGTTGAAACATCGGCTCGCCACTTAATACTTTGGCTTTTAATAAAAGGGACAGCAGATCGACTTCCGAGTTGATTAAGAGAGAGAGAGAGAAAGAGAGAGAGAGAGAGAGAGAGAGAGAGAGAGAGAGAGAGAGAGAGAGAGAGATAAAAACCACAAAAAAAACGTTTTGTCGACCAGCCTCCTTTTAAACCTCTGTTACACAGGAAGACTGGTCAACCTCATTCCCCCCTCCCCCCACTCACACACACACCCCTCCCCCTCCACGGAGAGGTTTAATGAGAGAAGAAAGGTAGAAGAAGAGAGTAAAGGCCAGTCATGAGCACGTGGAGAGAATTTGGGAGGGGAATGGGGAGAGAAGGGACAAAGGGGAAGAGGGGAAGAGAGGAAGAGCAAAAGAGCAAAGAGAGGAGCAAAGAGAGCCAACCTCATATTTTATTTTTTTTTTAAAGATTTATTTATTTTATTTATGCGTAAGAGTACACTGTAGCTATTTTCAGACACACCAGAAGAGAGCATCAGATCCCATTACAGATGGTTGTCAGCCACCTTGTGGTTGCTGGTAATTGAACTCAGGACCTCTGGGAGAAATTTGTGTGTGTGTGTGTGTGTGTGTGTGTGTGTGTGTGTGTGTGTGTGTGTGTGTGTGCCCGTTAGTTTAAAAATCTGCTGTAGACCTCCCTTTTAATATCTGTTTAACAAATATTTTTACCATATTTAAATTTTATTTATTTTATTTTACTTAAAAATAATAATGAATAAAGAGTCAATGTGAATAAACAATAAAACAAAAATCAAGGTGATCGGGGTTGGGGATTTAGCTCAGTGGTAGAGCGCTTGCCTAGCAAGAGTAAGGCCCTGGGTTCGGTCCCCAGCTCCGAAAAAAAGAAAAAAGAAAAAAAAAAAAAATCAAGGTGATCAACAGATACCGACGACTGACATGGAAAAAAGTTAATAGATCGCCATAAAAACAGAGTAAGTGCGATGTAAACAATAAAACAGATGGGATGGAGAGATGGCTCAGCGGTTAAGAGCACTGACCGCTCTCCCAGAGGTCCTGAGTTCAAATCCCAGCAACCACATGGTGGCTCACAACCATCTGTAATGAGATCTGATGCCCTCTTCTGGTGTGTCTGAAGACAGCTACAGTGTACTCACATGCGTTAAATAAATAAATTAAAAAAAAAAAGAAAACAATAAAGCAGAAATTAAGACGAGGGACACAGAAGGACAAGGGAGATAAAACAATTAAATGTTAACAGACATAAAGTGGGAACGACGGGGTTGGGGATTTAGCTCTGTGGTAGAGTGCTTGCCTAGCAAATGCAAGGCCCTGGGTTCAGTCCCCAGCTCTGAAAAAAGAAAAAAGAAAAAAGAAAAAAAAAGAAAAGCGGGAACGAGAGGAAGGGCAAATATAGACGACTGAAACGAAATGATGGAATAAATTTATAAAATAATAATAAAGTACGAGTAAATACGAATAAATGGCAAACTGGACTTTAATAAATGTTTAAATCAAGGTGAATGACAAATACAATTTAGACAAAAAGGTTTTGAAAAATGAAAAGAAATAGAAAGCATATATGAATCAATAACAAGACTGAAGTCACAATGGCCTTTGAAGTGACACGGACGACAAACGTGAAAAACATAAATGAAATAATTTCGACAGCCACGGACATTCACATGGTGTGTTGGGAAACACCGCAGTCTTTATTTGGCGAGTAAAAACGCCTCGGGGAACTCTGTACATAGGAGGCTGGGAGCATGAATCACTCTATCTATCTATCTATCTATCTATCTATCTATCTATCTATCTATCTATCTTTTTTTTTTATTTTTCTCTCCCTTACATCTTCCCACCATACCATACGTTTCTCCTTATACAAATCCATAGATTTATATATGTTCTTAATTTCATTTTTTTCCTCTGCCACACAGCCCACCACACAGAACCTCTAGATCTCGGGATCCCCTTCTGCCAGCACCAGTGGCAAGGGCACAGCTCCCCAGAGAATTAACTCGATCCGAACATAAGCGCGACAAGAAATTAAAAGTTAAATCGGAAGTGAAACTGAAAATGAAATTTTGGCCGAAAATAAAATAAAATGAAAGGTATAAGTTTTGTGACAATCAAATCATAAATCCCAATTGGGCAAAAAATAAAATTACAAAGTCAAAATTTTGTCCAGTCCACTGTGCTCCTGTGGAATCCCTCCCTGGAACTTGCTCGGTAGAGTAGTCTAGTCCCAAACTCACAGAGGTCTGCCCTGCCTTTCTCTGAAACCTACAGAGCCAGTCAAAACCTACAATCCTTTGTTGTTTGTTTGGCAGTTTGGCAGTTTGTTTGTTCCTGGACAAAAATGTGGGCTCTCTCTGATTCCTATATGTCTGCATGCCAGAAGAGGGCACCAGAACATAAGAGGACACACCACACAGCTCCTGAGAATCCAGAGGGTTTTTTTTGTTTTGTTTGTTTTGTTTGTTTTTTCTTCCTCTTTTCTTTTTTTCCGGAGCTGGGGACCTTGCTCTTCCCAGGGCCTTGCGCTTGCTAGGCAAGCGCTCTACCACTGAGCTAAATCCCCAACCCCGAGAATCCAGGTTTTTGACCAAAACAAAAAACAACAACAGGGGCTGGAGAGATGGCTCAGCGGTTAAGAGCACTGACTGCTCTTCCAGACGTCCTGAGTTCAATTGCCAGCAACCACATGGTGGCTCACAACCATCTGTAATGAGATCTGATTGATCTCTTCTGGTGTGTCTGAAGATAACTGCAGCATACTCAGATAAATAAAAAACAAATCTAAAAAAATTAAAAACAACAACAAAAAACACAAAAACAAACAAACAAACAAAACCCCCAAAACTAACAACCTAGAGGGTAGATATCTGCCTGCCCAGGTCTTCTAGTGCTATTTAAGGCTTCCTGTAGATAATAAAGCTTGTGTATCTTTTATCCAGGAACAGAATCATCAAGGCAGGGTAGGAGAGAAGCCCTGTTTGGGATTAAACGTTTCTACAACGTAACAGGAGGAGGCGGAGGGAGAGGGGCTCCTCAGACATAAATCTAAAATAGTACAATGGATCATTTTGAAGGCGTGTGGGAGACAGAGTTTTTCTCTGAGTGAGTGTGGAACTCACTGTCCCTGAGCTCAGCTTGTGATGAGAGAGAGAGAGAGAGAGAGAGAGAGAGAGAGAGAGAGAGACAGGGATCGAATTTTCTGTGTCTCTCTGTCTCTGTCTGTCTGTCTCTCTCTCTCTGTGTCTGTCTCTCTCTCTGTCTCCCTGTCTCTGTCTCTCTTCCTCTCTCTGTCTCTCTGTCTCTCTCTGTCTCTGTCTCTCCCCCCTCCCCCATGCGTGTGTTTGTGTGTTCAACCGAGGAGGCAATGGCAGATAAATGTCTGCCCCTCCTCTGTAAGCCAGGCCACTCCATTACTGCCTTTCCTTTTTCTTAGTTTGTTTGGTTTATTCCAAGTTAATTGTATCTGTTTCTTTATTTTCCTCCTCATTTCTTTAGTTGAGTCAGGGGTCTTTGCACAAAAGCCCTGGAAATCAGTACCTGGTTCAGGTCTGCAGCCTGCTCACAGAGTTCTACCCACCTTCACCTCTCAAGTGATGCAATCAAAGACATGCAGCACCACACCTGGCTTCTTTTCACATGTACATTTACTTTAGTTCCAATGCTCATTCAGGTCTGAGAGACGGGGGAGGGAAGGAGGGAAGAGAGACAGAGAGTGACAGAGAAACAGTTGACAGAGAGGGAGAATTGTAGGTTAATTATTGTTCCGTCTCCTCAATCACGGTCTACTGGTCGCCATCGTGGCAACCATGCCCCGCAACCCTACCTTCGGTAAGATCAAGCATAATGGCGGCAACCATATAATTCCTGCTTAGTCGCACTGAACACTCCGGTCATCACTACCTGTGGAGAATTGTAAGGGGGCTCCTCTGGTCTAGAGAGTAGTACCCTTGAATGAAATGAGGATCACAGCAAGCATTATTTGTTTTGAGATATAAGATGTGGAAAGAACTATATGTGTGGATTTACAGACAGACAGACAGACAGACAGACAGACAGACAGACAGACAGACAGAGAGGACAGGACAGGACAGGACAGGACAGGACAGGACAGGACAGGACAGGACAGGAGAAAAAAACAAGAACACAAACAAAAACTCAAAATGGAAGTCCGGTTCCAAATAGTCTCTGTCTGCCCTGTCGCTCTAGTGTTGGTGGTCCAGGTTATAAAAGCTTATACATGGGTGGGTGCGGGAAGTGCTGCTGGGTGTTCAGTTCAGGTCCAAGATTATTGCGGGTAACTAGACAACAAAGAAAGCAGTTAGACTGACTCCTACAGTGTTCGGTTTCTGAGTGTGTTATCACACAGAAGAGCCTAACAGAATATGTAATGAATTCTGGCAGCAACAGCAGAAACAACCAATGAGAAAGTGTCCTTATAATACTAGCAACTGCAACAAAATGGCAGACTAGCCAGCTAACAGTTCCCTAGCCATTAACTCATCTGACATAGGCCTTCTTCACGTTGCATCTAGATAGGTCTTCCTGTCTTCCTCTCCAGTGTGTGTGTGTGTGTGTGTGTGTGTGTGTGTGTGTGTGTGTGTGTGTGTGTGTGTGTGTAAAGAGAGAGAGAAGGAGGGGGGGAGAGAGAGAGAGAGCTTTAGAGAGAGAGAGCTTTAGAGAGAGAGAGAGCTTTAAAATCAGCACTCAAGCCTTTTCTCTTCCTATCCCTATCCCAACCCCCCCCCCCAAACCAGCAGCAAAGCCACCAGCACTCGAGAGACAGAGGAAGATGAAATCTCTAGTCTGAGAAACAAGAGGAGGTAGATAAACATACCCCCCCCCTCTCTCCTTCATAATTTGTTAAAGTGTTCCCTTTGTGTTGTGTGGACTCTACTGTATTAAGCAAGTTTCACATCGTACTATCTCCAAAGAGGAGTCAACAGTCTCTTGGCGTGCAGGCAGTTGTTGCCTGCTTTAAATATTTTTTGGTGTGTTTGCTTGTTTGTTTGTTTGTTTGTTTGTTTGTTTGTTTCAAAACCGAGGGCCTGCCTGCGTTCAACAGATCCAAACCCAGTTCTCAGAGGGGAAAATGGAGTCAAGTCCGAAGTCACTGGCATTTAGGTCATCGGCCATTGACAGTCATAGGAGATGGGAATATCGTCCTTTCTCCAATGGAGACTCACCTGGGTATGCATCAACCACATCTAAAGGCAGGCCTGGGTTAGTACGGGGTGGTGGATGGGGAGGAAGGATCTGGAAAGAGCTTTGCGATGGGAAACTATGATCAGAATGTTGCACAGAAAACAAAATTTGAACTTAAAAAAAAAAAGGCTCCCGATATCTATCCAAAAATGAAAGGAAATAAAAACCGACATCAGAACTTTACTAACTGCAAATGCTCCATCTCCCTGTATCCAACCACTCCACTCCCAGATAGGTAGATGATAGTTTGCACTTCTGTCCCAGTTGGGCTGTCGAGGTTAAGGAAAGGGGAACCACCTCTGTGGTTATGTGATCCACACACGAAATAAAATAAAAGGAGCGGATAAACGTGCCTGGCATTTTAAGATGCTCAATTTCTTTGCAAGCTTCATTTTGTTTCATTCTTTTAAAGGTTTACTTATTTATTTTCACTTACATTGAGTACACTAAAGCCCTTTTCACATACACAGGGCAGTAGAGTGCATGGGATATCCCTTTGCAGAGGGTTGTGAGCCACCATGTGGTTTCTGTGGAATCGAACTCAGGACCTCTGGAAGAGCAGAGCGGTGAGTGCTCTTAACCTCGGAGCCATCTCTCCAGCCCTTGACAAGCTTTATTTAACTAAACATTAAACATGAATCAGAAACGCCAAACCCTGTACATATATGGTCCAGATTCACCCTTACTTAGAAATCCCCGAGCTGGCAGGGCGAGGCTGGGAATTGAGAGTGAGCAAAAAGGGAGTCTGCCTCTTTCCCCCAGGGTGTGCTATCAACTCCATTACCATTTCCAAACAGCTGGGTGTGAGTCTAACTAAGGTTTCCTTCAGTCAGACTTTTGCCAGGAGCCGGAGCCCTGACAGGACAGCGAGAGCGATGATCAGACATCATTTCACAGTGAAATCATCACTCGCTGATTTCAGGCAGAAAACTTTAGAAAACTCTAAACTCTAAAGAGGCACTGAAGCGTGCTAGGGCAGCAGCAGTACTTCCCCGACTGACCTTCAGGGACCTGCATATTCTCCAGCCCCGCCCCACCCCACCCCCTCTCAGCTAGCTCCTGTCCACCCCTCCCCCTCCCCCCACATACAGGGAGGAGGCCTTGTGTGGGGGGGGGGCGGCGGGGAGATGCAACTCTCTCTTTTTTTTTTCCTTTTCTTTTTTTCTTTTCTCTCTTTCTTTCTTTCTTTCTTTCTTTCTTTCTTTTTTTTTTCTTTTTTTTTTCTTTTTCCGTAGCTGGGGACCGAACCCAGGGCCTTGCGCTTGCTAGGCAAGCGCTCTACCACTGAGCTAAATCCCCAACACCCGCAACTCTCTCTTGAGAGATAGTTCGGGTCTCCCAAACAAATACATAACTAGAAACTTCATTTGTTTACTTTATTTCATCGAGCATACCATGGAAGAGGGAAAAGGAACAGGGAAGCTAGGCCAACTGGTCGAGCTCCTCCTTTCGTTTTGTTTCAAAAAGGAAAGGAAAAGCCAAAGAACCCCCTCTTTTTGGTGAAAGGAACAGAATGGTGAAAGTTGAAACATCGGCTCGCCACTTAATACTTTGGCTTTTAATAAAAGGGACAACAGATCTCCCTCCTATTTGGTTAAAAAAAAAAAAAGGAATTAAAACACCACAAAAACGTGCTGTCAGCCAGATTCCCTTTAAACCTCCGTTATAGAGGAAGACGGGTTTTTTTTAAGCATCATTTTAAATATATAAATATGTATTTGTGTGTGTGTGTGTGTGTGTGTGTGTGTGTGTGTGTGTGTGTGTCCGTCCGTCCGTCAGTCAGTCAGTCAGTCAGTCAGTCAGTCAGTCAGTCAGTGTCTTCTGTATGGAGAGGATGTGCTGACTCTGAAGCTATGATCTAGACACTTTCTAGATCACAGTTAAAAAGTTTTTAATAACTGTGTGAAGGAGACAGGTAGGGGTGTGTGTGTGTGTGTGTGTGTGTGTGCATGCATGCATGTGGGGGGGAGGGGAGGCTTTGATATCAGCACTCAAGCTTTTTTACTTCCTATCCCAATCTCCCCAAACTACCATCAAAGCAGCACTAGGGAGGCAGAGAAAGGTGAATCTGAGAGTTTCAGTCCTTCCCGCCCTACAGACGAATACAGAGAAACCCAGTCTGAGAAACTAGGGGAAGGGGGAGGGGGAGAGAAAGAGAGAGAGAGAGAGAGAGAGAGAGAGAGAGAGAGAGAGAGAGAGAGAGATCAAATTCTCTTGTGTCTGTCTCTGTTTTTCTCTATTCTCTCTCTCTCTCTCTCTCTCTCTCTCTCTCTCTCTCGTTGTGTGTGTGTGTGTGTGTGTGTGTGTGTGTGTGTGTTTGTTTGTTTGTTTGTTTCAAAACCCAGAGCCTGTCTGTAACAGATCTAAACACAGTTCTTGAAGGGGAAAATGGAAACAATTCCATAGTCTCTGGCAATGAAGTCATCTCCCATTGAAAACCACAGGAGAGGGGAATATTGTCCTCAACTAGGCATATATCAACCAGTATTTCACAGGCAGACCTTCAGGGAGGTGCAGATTCACCAGCCCTACCCTCCCTCCCATCCCCCCAGCATCCCTGCTCATCTCCTGTCCACCATTTGTTGATTCATTGTTGCTGTTGCTGTTGCTGTTGCTGTTGCTGTTGCTGTTGCTGTTGCTGTTGCTGCTGCTGTTGTTGTTGTTGTTGTTGTTGTTGTTGTTGTTGTTGTTGTTCCTGGTGTGAAGAACACTGTGAGGTAGCCTTCCTCTAATAAACCCTCTGGTCTTTAGGGATCCTTCACCCACTCACTCTCTGCCAGACTGAGTTCACAGCAGAAAACGCGTTTTTGAGAGAAACATGTTCCTGGTCCTGTGTGCCCATATTGAGGGAGGCATGAGAAAGGGATAACAAGGAAGGGAGACCCGGCAGTGGTAGGGGGCTGGGATGGGGTCGGGGGTGGGTGTCCTAGCTTGCTAATCCAACTGACCCACTTGCTGTGTAAATAAATATTTTGCATTCTGTGTCCCTTGTTTGATTTCTCACTAAATTCCAGATTGTCAATCTCCCTGTGTCGATTGCACAAGAACCCAAATGGGGATGCTGGGTGGTGAGCTGATTCCTCCCTAGAACACCTGTGCACTCTCTCATAGTCTCTAAGCTCCTTGCTGGACTCTTTTGGGCTTGGACCTGGCTGTCTGTAAGCCAGGAAGGAAGGAAGGAAGGGAGGGAGGGAGGGAGGGAGGGAGGGAGGGAGGGAGGGAGGGAGGGAGGGAGGGACAGGCCTCAGTTGAGAATCCCAATTTTCTAGTTCACTGCATCTGATGGCTGGCTGACCCTTCCAGGTGAATTGTATTTTTTTTTTCCTTTTCACTCCTTTATTTGAGTCAGGGGTGTCTGCACATAGACCTGGAAATCAGTACCTAGATCAGGCCTGCCTGCCTGCCTGCCTGCCTGCCTGCCTGCCTGCCTGCCTGCCTGCCTGCCTTCCTCTATCTCACAGAGACACAGTTCTAAACACCTCTGCCTCTTGAATGATGGAAATAAAGACATGCACGAACACCTGGCTTCCTTTCATTGTACATTTAGCCTAATTTCAGTTTTATTCATGTCTGGGAGGGAGACTTGCTTGTGTGCTGTAGTTCAATTCCTTTCACTGTGTGGTTTCCCCACCACCTTGGCCACCATGCCACGTGGAAGAGAAGAAGAGATGAACCATATTGTTGGCACCCATATAACAAACACTTGGTTGCTTCCTCTGAGCCCTCTGAGTATCCTTACATCTCTGTATTTTAAAGTGGTTTTGTTTTGTTTTTTATTGCTGTCAAACTCTCTCTCTCTCTCTCTCTCTCTCTCTCTCTCTCTATCTATCTATCTATATGTGTGTGTGTGTGTGTGTGTGTGTGTGTGTGTGTGTGTGTGTGTGTGTGTATTTTTTTTCTTCCCCCAGAGCTGAGGACTGAACCCAGGTCCTTGAGCTTGCTAGGCAAGGACTCTACCACTGAGCTAAAACCCCAACCCCTATCTCTGTGTTTTAAAAAGTAGACTCTGGAGCAATACCGGGCAGGTCTCCAAGGCGGGTCCTTCGCTTTATTTTATTCTTTTTGTTTTTAATTGTTAAAGATTTGTTTGTTTGTTTGTTTGTTTGTTTGTTTTATGTCTATTCGAGTACCCTGTAGGTGTCTTCAGACACCCCAGAAGAGGGCATGATTGACAATTACAGATGGTTGCAAGCCGCCATGTGTTGGCTGGGTATTGAACTCAGGACCGCTGTAAGAGCAATCAGTGCTCTTAACGACGGTGCCATCTCTCCATCCACCTACTTTATTTTATTCTCTATGCTCTCTTGTGCGAGTCAAGGTCAAGCAGGCAAGAAACACCCAAACAGATTGGTCCATCACCACTTTCTGAATTCTTTTTGTTGTTGATGTCAGGGATGTAAAGCAAGTTTACCCATGAAGAATTGTAAGGGAGTCCTTCTGATTTAGAGAATAGCAGCCTTGAAATGAAATGAGAATCACAACAAGCATTTGTCTTATTGTTTTTGTTTTTTTCTTCCTTTTTCTTCGGAGCTGAGGACCGAACCCGGGGCCTTGTGCTTCCTAGGCAAGCGGTCTACCACTGAGCTAAATCCCCAACCCCTACATTTGTCTTAAAGTCTGAAAAACACAAAACAAAACAAAACAAAACAAAACAACAACAACAACAACAACAACAACCAAGAACAAACCATGAGACCGCAGAAATCCTCAGGCGGAGGAGTAAGGAGCTAGTTTTTATTGGTTAGGGTATTATTTGGTCGGGTGGGGGTAGGGGTGGGGGTGGGGGTGGGGGTGGGGGTGTTGTCCTTCCTACACCTCTCTTGCATGAATGAGCTGAACATTACTTAAGCTTGTGTCCAAAACTGTCCATTTTTTAGATTGATCCCAGGAGGGAGGGAGCGAGCCGGGGATACAGCACACCCTCTCTGGCCTCAGAGGTCCAGGCTCCCGCTGGCAGGGCCCGAAGGGACTCCTGGGGGGAAAAAAAAATAAAGTCTCCGAGGCACCACCTAGCCGGTTTTATTCTTGAAGAAAAGCAAACATACATAATGGAATAAGGGAAAGAAAAAACCCTGTTTTCTATATACACAAGCAGTCGTAATTTGTTATAGTGTCCCCTTTGCGTAGTTTGGATTCGATGACTTTATTTTATCAAGCAAGTTTTAAACAGCGGTAACTCCAAAGAGGAGTCAACAGCCCCTTTAAGTGCAGTCAGTCATTGACCCTTTGGTCTGTCTGTCTGTCTGTCTGTCTGTTTCAAAACGAGGGAGGGCCTGCCTGCCTGCCTGCCTGCCTGCCTGCCTGCCTGCCTGCCTGCCTGCCTGCGTGCCTGCATCAGATCTAAATACAGTTCTCAGAGGGGAAGACAGAGACAAGTCAGAAGTCACTAGCACTCAATGGACGACCACCAACCTAAGGGCAGGCCTAGGGTAGAATTTGATGGACGGACGGACGGACAGACGGACGGACGGACGGATGGACAGATGGACAGAAAGGATCTAGGAGGAGCTTTGGGAAAGATGAAAAGCCTCCATTTCCCCCCAAAAGAACGAGCCCCAACAGCTGGGCTCTTCGAGATGAGTTATAAGGGGAACCACACATACAGTTTTGTATCACACATACAGTTTGTCATCATCCGTCAATACCAGGTAGACTTTTCAACGTATGTAGGTAGCTGTTGACAGGTCAGTCCTTTACTAAGCCTCATGTAAGCTCTGCAGGGTAAGCCTCAGGAATTCATCTGTGCGTCCCGCAGGGTATGCTTTCTTGCTTTGTTAAAGGCTAGACTTTGGTTGCTGTCTGTCTGTCTGTCTGTCTGTCTGTCTGTCTGTCTGTCTGTCTGTCTGAATGAATGAATGAATGAGCGAGGGAATGAACGAATGAGGAGGGGATGCACATGCCTATGGTTTTAAGATGCTTAATTTCTTTACAAGGTTTATTTATTTAAACATTAAACATTGGGGTTGGGGATTTAGCTCAGTGGTAGAGCGCTTGCCTAGGAAGCACAAGGCCCTGGGTTCGGTCCCCAGCTCCGAAAATAAAATAAAATAAAATAAAATAAAATAAAATAAACATTAAACATTAATCGGAAATAATGGAGTCAGCAGTTAAGAGTTCTGACTGTGTTCTTCCAGAGGTCCTGAGTTCTATTCCCATGGTGGCTCACAACCCTCTGTTATGGGATCGATCTGCTGTGTGTCCGAAGACAGCTGCAGTGTGCTGTTTGTAGGGTAAAGAAAAAAATACTAAAGAAGAAAAAAAAAAAGAGAGAGAAAAAGTTAGAAGCACCAAGTCAAGTCATGTAAATATTGCCCACATTCGGATTTAGACATGCCTGAGCTGTCAGGGCGAGGCTGGCTGAGAGCGAATCAGTGAACGATCGGACTCTTCCTCTCTCTGTGAGGGTGTGTCATGAACTCTATTACCATTTCCAAAGAGTTAGGTATGCTGGAGCGAAGTGGACCGGAAAGCCAAGGGAGGAGAGGTATGCCTACACGAGTCCACCCAACCCCCCCGCCCCCCCCCCCGAGGGAGACATCCTCGAGTGGTGGGGGGAGGGGCGAAGGTGTGGAGGGATAATTTCCAACAAATAAATCCCAACAAATAAATTACTAGAGACTTGATTCATTGATTTACTTTAAATTTATTGAGTGTATCGGGAAAGAGGGAAAATGGGTCAAGGAGGGAGGGAGGGAGGGAGGGAGGGAGGGAGGGAGGGAGGGAGGGAGGGAGGGAGAGAGGGATATCTTTTCCTCCAAATCTGCTGGTATGTAGTCTCAGTGCGTCAGAAAAAAGACTGCTTCTGGCCTCCTTTCTGATTACCCCAAGGCAGTCTGGTCACCGTGCTGTAATAGAAAGGGAAACCACAGTCAAGTCATGGGAGCGAGCGAGCAAGCAAGCAAAAATCATAAACAAAAGCAAAAACACGTCTGTTAAGTTGAGCAGAGCAGAGCAGAGCAGAGCAGAGTAGGGCAAAGCAATACAAGGTCACATTCCACAAAGGCTGATATAGTCTGCCATCTTGGTCTACAGAGTGAAAAGTAGAAGGAGAAAATGAATATCGCTTTGTGTGTCACAAAGTTTTTAAGTTGTAAGGAACATTGCAGGGCTAAACCTTCAAATCCTCAAACCACCCAACCCAAGCTTTCCTCCTCCTCCTCCTCCTCCTCCTCCTCCTCCTCCTCCTCCTCCTCCTCCTCCTCCTCACCCCCCATTGCCCCCCCCGTGTGGTGTGTGTGTGTGTGTGTGTGTGTGTGTGTGTGTGTGTGTGTGTGTGTGTGTGTTTGCGCACGAGCTCGAGCTCGGGCACGCATTTCTTTCACTGCACAACCATCATTGGAGGACGTTTAAA
>NW_028238921.1:40000-53136 GCF_021556685.1 Rattus norvegicus
TCTTTCCCCCCGCACACGCCTCCAAGAGACCAGGCGAGACGCGCCGCCGCGGCCGCGGCGGCCGGGACGCCCTTCAAACCGCAACTTCCTCCCGCCCGCCGGGCGGCCCTTCCCCCCAGGCACCCCGCGACCGCCCCGGGACCCGTGCGCGCCCGGCTGCCCCCCCCGTTGAGGAGGGGCCCGGCAGCACGGCCGCGGGTCGGCCAGACGAGGAGCGAGAGAGAAAGGAATGCCGGCGGGCGGGGAGGGGGAGCGAACCGGCAGAACGAGGACCGTCGACGGCAGGGCCGGCCGCAGCGGCACCCCCCGCGGGAGACGCCTCACAAGGGACCGGGAGGCCGCTCGGGCGGCGACCGGGCACGCGAGCCAAGCCGGCGGGAATCACACTGCACCCAACCCGGAGCAGTCCCGCCACGCCCGCGGCACCGAGCCGACCCGAAACCAACGGACAACCCCCGGGAGCCCGAGGAGACGCCAGCCGACGCGAGAGAGAACCGAGGCAGACGCCGACGCCAACCGACGAAGACCCCCGCGTGGCAGCGGGTCCCAACGTCCGACGACGCGCCGGACGCGGCCGACCGCCGGTTCCCCCAAACAAGAAGTCCGCCCCCGAGAGCGAGGCCAACCCCGCGGTTCACGGACCCTCGAGAGCCCCGCGGAGGGGGAAGGGGGGGTAGGACGGCTCCCGCGATCTCCACCGGCCGTGGGAACGCTGCCGTGGAAGGGGGGGACGAGGCGGCAACCGCAGACGCCCGAGAGCACGCGGCACGCACCACACGCGACACGACCTCGCCGCGAGAGTGGCCGGGACGTGGACGCGCGTGGGAGGGACGCACACGCGACGGAGGGCACGGGGGAAACGGAGGCGGGTGGGACCGGGAGCCCAGCGCCGCCCTTCCAAACCCACCCGTCCCGCGACGACCCCTCGCGGTGAGAGGGGGTACCGCGCACGCGGGCGTGTGCACGGCCCTTCCCCGCCACCTGCCACCAGAAACCCAATCTCCCCCACAAGCTCCGCACAGCGGCAGGTCGACAGAGCCCCGTCCCGCGTGATCCCTCCTCGTACTCGGAGCGGGGAGGCGCGGGTCGCGGTAGGCGAGAGAGCAAACGCTGCGCGCAGAAGGCTGAGGTCAGGGCGGGCAGCCGAGGGGACCATCCGGGAGAAGCCCCTCGGAGATCGTAAAGCCCTTTCCGAAGATAGCTAGAGAAGGCAAATTCCTCACTGAGGGCGGGACGAACCCAACACCGACGAGCAGCCAAGGGCTCCGTGCACGCAACGGGAAACGAGCAACAGGCGCGGGACAGAACGGGAAGGACCACGCGCCAGCTGGTGGGGGGTCTGCGGTATCGGCAAAGGTCTCTTTCTCCGGGGTCTTCTTGAGCATTCGCGGACCGGGGGGACCTGCGACAGGTCCCCGCCGAGGGCCAGGCCTCTTCAAGGCGCACACAAAGGAGGAGCCTTGACTTGAGGGAGTCCGGTCTTTAAAAAGGGCCAGCCGCGATCGCTCAGCACCACCCTAACCGCGCAGGGCCCGCGGGTGAAGGCACCAAAAACATAGGCACGGGGTGGGCGCTCACCCAACGGAAGGAGCCTTTTAACCGCACACTCAACTCCTCGACCCCCCCCCTTTTCTGTCACCGTGCAGAAAGCCGGCAACTAGGACAAGGGAAAGCGTAAAGGCACAAGCACCATGGAGCACAGGAGGCACGCCGGGGAGCGGGAAGCGCCACCGCCAACTCAGAAGCGGGCACCTTGGTGGTCAAAGCCCGGAACGCTCCAGGAGCACCGCAAGGCTCACACAAAGCAGGGCGCGTGCACACACCATTCGGGAAGGGTATGCACCGCAGCGGGTCTACCACCTTCCCCCGGCACGGGGGAAGAGGGCCGCGAAGCAGTGAACGGCGTGGGGGCAAGCGCCCCCGACACGTCCACAGGGACACCGCGAACCACAGCAACAAGTGTGCGCGGGTCAGCGCTCGTGCCGGACAGCCGCACCCCTGACTTCCACACACCACCCTGCAAAGGAATGGGGAGGAGAGACGAGGGGCCCGCTGGCAGAACGAGAAGAGCGGTCGCCATTCGCGCTGAATGACCATTCGCCATGAATGTCCGTCCCTCGCCTGGCGCGGCTTAGGCCCCGGCCCGAAGAGAACGCGGCAGCACCACATCGATCCAACGGGAGCGAGACACGCCATGCATCGGGAACAACGGGCGTGAGAGCTTTCTAACACGCACTGGACGGGAATACGAGCGAGAAGAGCGAGAGAGAGCACGGGAAGAAGTCGCTAACACTGCCACACACACACAAAAAAAAAAAAATTTACCCTTCTCGAGGGCGAGAAAAAAAAGGAAGCGTTGCACTCGGGAGGCACGTGGCGTGGAAGAACGGGACTCAACGGGCAGCGGAGGTTCGGGAACTCCTTCAAAAAAAATAAAAATAAAAAAAAAATAAAAATAAAAAAATAAAATCCCCTTCGAAGGAGAAAAGGTGCAACTCGGGAGGCACACAGCAGGAAAGAAAGGGACACACCACCAAGCAGCGGAGGTTCGGGAACTCCTTCCAAAAAACAAAAAAAAAAAAACAAAAAAAAAAACAAATAAAAAAACCGGTCGGCCGCAGAGGAGCACGCCAGGGGGTCACTAGCACCAAACGGGAAAACCCTTCCAGTCGCACTCGGCACCAACGACTCCTACCGGTAACGGACGACAACCACCACGGGGAAATCGGGAACGCCTGACACGCGGGACGGTTGTCATAAAGCTGCCCCAGAGAGCACAGGCAAGCAAGCAGGGGAAAGCAGGAAGCGCGTACTCATGGGGGGGACGCTAAGCTTCAAGCATCGAAGAGGCCCATGCGCAGAAGAAAAGAGCTAGGGCTGGACAAGCAAACAGCCTTGGTGCAAGCCTCTTCCAACGTCCTTTAATGACAAAAAGAGTCAAAAGGACAGCGTGTCAGCATATATCTCCAGGTACAATAAGGACAGATAGCAAAGATGAAAAGTGTAAAAGACACAGGGATAAACATGACAGGCCACACGGAACGTCTGGAAGTCATGTTCGGTGACGTGTCCCCAAGAGGTCCCCATGTAGAAAGAGAACCGGACCGCAAAGGAACAACTGGTCGACCTTAGAACCCTGAGTGCTCACAGACCGAGGAGGCCATGGTAGATAGCCTGGAACACAGCTTCCCCTCGGCCTCAGAAGTCCATGCTCCCGCTGGCAGGGACCGGGGAGGATCCTGGAAAAAATAAAGTCTCGGAGGCGCCCCCTAGCCGGGACACCTCGGCTCGGAGGCCGGGGACACAGCACCCTCTCGGCCTCAGAGGTCCAGGCTCCCGCTATCAGGGACCGAAGGGACTCCTGGAAAAGAAAAAAAAAAAAATCCGTGGCGCCACCTAGCCGGGCCACCTCGGCTCGGAGGCCGGGGACACAGCACCCTCTCGGCCTCAGAGGTCCAGGCTCCCGCTATCAGGGACCGAAGGGACTCCTGGAAAAGAAAAAAAAAAAAAAAAACTCCGTGGCGCCCCCTAGCCGGGCCACCTCGGCTCGGAGGCCGGGGACACAGCACCCTCTCGGCCTCAGAGGTCCAGGCTCCCGCTATCAGGGACCGAAGGGACTCCTGGAAAAGAAAAAAAAAAAAAAAAACTCCGTGGCGCCCCCTAGCCGGGCCACCTCGGCTCGGAGGCCGGGGACACAGCACCCTCTCGGCCTCAGAGGTCCAGGCTCCCGCTATCAGGGACCGAAGGGACTCCTGGAAAAGAAAAAAAAAAAATCCGTGGCGCCACCTAGCCGGGCCACCTCGGCTCGGAGGCCGGGGACACAGCACCCTCTCGGCCTCAGAGGTCCAGGCTCCCGCTATCAGGGACCGAAGGGACTCCTGGAAAAGAAAAAAAAAAAAAAAAAAACTCCGTGGCGCCCCCTAGCCGGGCCACCTCGGCTCGGAGGCCGGGGACACAGCACCCTCTCGGCCTCAGAGGTCCAGGCTCCCGCTATCAGGGACCGAAGGGACTCCTGGAAAAGAAAAAAAAAAAAAAAAACTCCGTGGCGCCCCCTAGCCGGGCCACCTCGGCTCGGAGGCCGGGGACACAGCACCCTCTCGGCCTCAGAGGTCCAGGCTCCCGCTATCAGGGACCGAAGGGACTCCTGGAAAAGAAAAAAAAAAAAAAAAAAACTCCGTGGCGCCCCCTAGCCGGGCCACCTCGGCTCGGAGGCCGGGGACACAGCACCCTCTCGGCCTCAGAGGTCCAGGCTCCCGCTATCAGGGACCGAAGGGACTCCTGGAAAAGAAAAAAAAAAAAAAAAACTCCGTGGCGCCCCCTAGCCGGGCCACCTCGGCTCGGAGGCCGGGGACACAGCACCCTCTCGGCCTCAGAGGTCCAGGCTCCCGCTATCAGGGACCGAAGGGACTCCTGGAAAAGAAAAAAAAAAAAAAAACTCCGTGGCGCCCCCTAGCCGGGCCACCTCGGCTCGGAGGCCGGGGACACAGCACCCTCTCGGCCTCAGAGGTCCAGGCTCCCGCTATCAGGGACCGAAGGGACTCCTGGAAAAGAAAAAAAAAACTCCGTGGCGCCCCCTAGCCGGGCCACCTCGGCTCGGAGGCCGGGGACACAGCACCCTCTCGGCCTCAAAAGTGTCTATGGTCCCGCTGGCTGGGACCGAAGGGACTCCTGGAAAAGAAAAAAAAAAAAAAAAACTCCGTGGCGCCCCCTAGCCGGGCCACCTCGGCTCGGAGGCCGGGGACACAGCACCCTCTCGGCCTCAAAAGTGTCTATGGTCCCGCTGGCTGGGACCGGAGAGGAGGGAAGAAATAAAAAAAATAAAATAAAATAAAATAAAAAATTTAAAAAAAAAAATTGGAAAAAAAAAAAAAATCCGGGACGGGGCCCAAGCCTTCTGGTCGACCTCATCCAGCTGCCACCAACCCCTCCTTGTGTCCCAATAGGTCGTACAGCCACCCTCCTCCCCTGAAGTTCTCCAGGTACAACCTCCTAGCTAGAGATGGTCCCCAGACAGGACGGCGTCTCCGTCGCGCACCCGCCTGCTTGCCTGTCACCCTCTCACCCTGGCCGGCTCACCACAGGCACTTCCCCGTCCTTTGTCACCAACCGGGGGACAGGAGCGTTGCGGAAACTTGTCGCCACTAGGTGTCGCCCGACAGCGATCTCGATCAAGCAAACCAATACAGACTGTCACGCGCCGCCGCCGCCACACACACTCATTCCGTCTCTCCAGAGTGACCTCCCTAGCTCAGGGGGACACTCACCCACGCACAACGGGGCAGGTACCCACCACTTCTCCCGAATGGCACAAACGGTCCCGGTTGTCCCGCCGGAACACAGTGAACGCGGGATGGACTCGGGGCCAACCCCCTCAGGCACCCAGAAAAGGAAAGTAGGACGGAGCGGTGAAAACAGGCCACCTCTAAGTGAAAGGACATGCACTCTCGAATCGGTTAACAATTAGCAAGGAACAGGCACAGTTAGGAAAAGGGAGCGTCCAAACTCCGGCGTGAGGGGAGGGTGGCGGCGACCTCAGTTCCACACCATTTTTAAATGGCTCACTCATTTTTAAAACCCTCCACCGATCCCGATGGGGGGGAGGGGGGGGTTGTTGTTGTTCTCTGTTCCTCGCTGCCACCGCCAGCCGGCACTCACCAAACCACACACCTGCCACCCTCTTTGGAAGACTAAACACAGAGAGTAAATTAAAAGAATGGTGGAATGATGGTGGAATGGTTAAAATTCCCGTGATTTGTTTTCACTCTGATCAAAACATACTTATTTTGTGCATTTGCATTCCCTTGTTCACACGTGCCTCTGTGTGTGTGGTGGGGGGAGGGAGGGAGGGAGGGAGGGAGGGAGGGAGAAAGAGAGAGAGAGAGAGAGAGAGAGAGAGAGAGAGAGAGAGAGAGAGAGAGCCAATTTAAAAAATAAAAACATGGTTAAATACAGCCACTTTGGGAAGATTGCTAGAGAGAATGCAGTCCAGAGTATGGAGGCCAGAGCTCTGGACGCTCTAGACCACAGGTCTCCCATCTCCCATATACCAGGCACCCAGCACCACCATCCCTACTTTGTTTGTTTGTGCGTTTGTTTGCTTGCTTGTTACATTAGTTTCATCCCAAGTTAATAATTATATATTTTTTTTCTATGCACGTATTTAGTTGTGGCAGGGGAACTCCTTCTTTAGGACAGGCAGACTTAGCTAGTTAGTTAGCCAGTCAAAAGTACGTAAAAAATTTATATCAACATAAATATCATTCACTAAGAAATCCTATCTGAAGAAAAAGAAAGAAAGGAAGAAAGAAGGAAGGGAGGGAGGGAGGGAGGGAGAGGGAGAGAGAGAGAGAGAGAGAGAAAGAAAGAGGAAAACTGGCAGACTTAGTTTTAGTGTTTTTGTTATTGTTTATTCAAGATATTGTTTCAGGGCTGGAGAGACGGCTCAGCGGTGAAGAGCACTGACTGCTCTTCCAGAGATCCTTAGTTCAAATCCCAGCAACCACATGGTGGCTCACAACCATCTGTAATGGAATCCTCTCCTTGTGTGTTGAAGACAGTGACAGTGTGCTCATAAAATAAATAAACAATAAAAAATATGTTTGAAGATTAAAGAAAAAACTCTCTCTCTCTCTCTCTCTCTCTCTCTCTCTCACACACACACACACACAAATAAACTCTGTAATAAAAATCAATGTGACTTCATGATCAAACTTCTATAGTCAATAGGACTAGAGAGAACACATGTCTGTAAAATAAAAGCAGAACCTTTTCTGCTTTGTTTTGTTTTGCCTCAAGGTACGTTTCTTTTGGTATAGCCCAGGCAGTCATGGAACTTGCTCCGTAGACTTATCTAGCCTCAAGCTCACAGAGGTCCACTCTGCCTGCCTCGGCCACCCACACAGCTCTCTCTGCTGACTATATGTCTGCATGCCAGAAGAGGGCACCAGAACCTAGGAGGACACACCACATGGCTCCTGAGAATCCAGGTTTTGACTTTAAAAAAAAAAAAAAAAAAAAAAATTCTGACAGCATAGAGGGTAGATATCTGCCTGCCAGGCTCTTCTAGTGCTGTTTAAGGTGGGGTAATAGCCATGTGAAGGAGACAAGGGGAGAGGAAAAATCGATTGGATGAGTAGTGCTGCTGAGATTAAGGAACACACACACACACACACACACACACACACAGAGAGAGAGAGAGAGAGAGAGAGAGAGACAGAGACAGAGACAGAGACAGAGACAGAGACAGACAGAGACAGACAGAGACAGTAAGACAAAGAGACAGAGAGAGAGAGATGACAGAGGGACACACCGAGGGAAAGACATCAGGACCAGCTGAATTTCTCAAGAAAAGAAAAGAAGAGAAAGGAAAAATGTTTTCTATATACACAAATCTGTATACATGATTTGTTATAGTGTCCCATTTGGGCACTTTGGATTCAACTGTGGATGGTTGGCAGCCAGCTTGGCTGACACCTGACCTCACCAAGATGGAAGCAGCCGGCCATTAGCCCTGATGTTCCAGGTCACTTCTGTTTCTCCCTTTCCCAGCCTCTAGGGAAACAGAACTTAATTAAACTCAGTTTGCACGTGCAGAAAGGTGAAGAGGCACCCAAAAGCAGCCAGAAGCCTCAGACCATCCACAGCCACATGTTCTCCTTCTGCCTATATTACTTCTAAATGATCGTATTTATTTATTTATTTATTTATTTATTTATTTATTTATTTACTTACTTACTTACTTACTTACTTACTTACTTACTTACTTTTTTTTCTTTCTTTTTTTTCGGAGCTGGGGACAGAACCCAGGGCCTTGCACTTGCTAGGCAAGCGCTCTACCACTGAGCTAAATCCCCAACCCCCTTACTTACTTACTTACTTACTTACTTACTTACTTACTTACTTATTTTTGTCATACTTAAACAATCATTCGTCCTTGAATTCCTCCTGTATGCCAGGTAGACTTAGTCAGTCAGTCAGTCAGTCAGTCAGTCATTTAGCCAGGTCAAAATAGTTAAACATAAATATCAATAAAATCAATAAAAATCAAATGCAAACCCAATAGACAGTAAGTAAAATCGAATAAACCAAAAGATACATCATAAGCACAGAGTTTCAGCCGGACATTGAAAAGCAGCAGTTACCGAAGCAGTCTCCCTCCCACACCAACACACACACAGCTCGACCACCACCTTATCTGCACATTTTCAGCTCCTGCTTTCTAGAGTTACCAAGTTTATACACTACAGAGTTTAGCAAGGCAGGCCGGTTCACCGCACCCCCAGGGTCAGAGAACATGCTAGACCAGCTCTAGGGGATGGGCTGGGGGGCAGGGGAGGGTGGGAAGAGGGGAAACAGGCAGACTTAGGTATTCTAGTTTTGTTCATTCAAGATTCCACTTCTCTCTGTTGTAGCCCTGATAGACAGACAGGCAGGCAGGAATATTTGTTTGTCTGGCTTGGGGTTTGGGTTTGGTCCATTTGTTGGTGGATTTTGTTTTGTTTTGTTTCATTTTGTTTTTCGGGAAGTGTGGTGACTTAGTGCCTACACAAGCCAAGGCAGGAAAAATAAATAAGTAAAGATCTCTGAAACACAAATCTGGAGTGGGCTCTAGCATGGCCATGGACACACGCATGCACAGACGCACGCACGCACGCACGCATTGTAGACACGCACTCAAGGACACACTGGATTCTACAATGTTTGGTTTCTGAGTGTGTGTCATACAGAACCTAACAGAATATGTAATGAACTCTGGCAGTGACAGCAGAAACAACCTATGAGAAGGCGTCCTTGCAATATTAAAATGGCAGGCTAGCCAGGTGACAGTTATCTTAACCAATCTGATGTAGGCCTCATTCACACGGCATCTAGGCCTTAACAGTTAATTGTATCTGTTTCTTTATTTTCCTCTTAGGCCATCACATTGTTTTACCTAGACCTTTAACAGCCAGCAGCTACCAGCCTACAGCTACCAGTTTCTTTCTTTTCATAAAGAAACCCTGTCTGAAAAACTAGGGGAGGGAGACAAACAGATTAACAGATCTCTCTCTCTCTCTCTCTCTCTCTCTCTCGCTCTCTCGCTCTCTCGCTCTCTCGCTCTCTCGCTCTCTCGCTCTCTCGCTCTCTCGCTCTCTCGCTCTCTCGCTCTCTCGGCGCGTGTGTTTGTGTGTTCAACAGAGGAGGCATTCAGGTCTGAGAGACGGGGGAGGGAAAGAGGGAAGAGAGACAGAGAGTGACAGAGAAACAGTTGACAGAGAGGGAGAATTGTAGGTTAATTATTGTTCCGTCTCCTCAATCACGGTCTACTGGTCGCCATCGTGGCAACCATGCCCCGCAACCCTACCTTCGGTAAGATCAAGCATAATGGCGGCAACCATATAATTCCTGCTTAGTCGCACTGAACACTCCGGTCATCACTACCTGTGGAGAATTGTAAGGGGGCTCCTCTGGTCTAGAGAGTAGTACCCTTGAATGAAATGAGGATCACAGCAAGCATTATTTGTTTTGAGATATAAGATGTGGAAAGAACTATATGTGTGGATTTACAGACAGACAGACAGACAGACAGACAGACAGACAGACAGACAGAGAGGACAGGACAGGACAGGACAGGACAGGACAGGACAGGACAGGACAGGAGAAAAAAACAAGAACACAAACAAAAACTCAAAATGGAAGTCCGGTTCCAAATAGTCTCTGTCTGCCCTGTCGCTCTAGTGTTGGTGGTCCAGGTTATAAAAGCTTATACATGGGTGGGTGCGGGAAGTGCTGCTGGGTGTTCAGTTCAGGTCCAAGATTATTGCGGGTAACTAGACAACAAAGAAAGCAGTTAGACTGACTCCTACAGTGTTCGGTTTCTGAGTGTGTTATCACACAGAAGAGCCTAACAGAATATGTAATGAATTCTGGCAGCAACAGCAGAAACAACCAATGAGAAAGTGTCCTTATAATATTAGCAACTGCAACAAAATGGCAGACTAGCCAGCTAACAGTTCCCTAGCCATTAACTCATCTGACATAGGCCTTCTTCACGTTGCATCTAGATAGGTCTTCCTATCTTCCTCTCCAGTGCTGAGACCAAAGTGAGATCAAAGTCATGCATCACCATGGGTGCCTTCCTTTTCATTTCTTTTCTTTCATCCTAGGAAGTGAGTGAGTGTGTGTGTGTGTGTGTGTGTGTGTGTGTGTGTGTGTGTGTGTGTAAAGAGAGAGAGAAGGAGGGGGGGAGAGAGAGAGAGAGCTTTAGAGAGAGAGAGCTTGAGAGAGAGAGAGAGCTTTAAAATCAGCACTCAAGCCTTTTCTCTTCCTATCCCTATCCCAATCCCCCCCCCCAAACCAGCAGCAAAGCCACCAGCACTCGAGAGACAGAGGAAGATGAAATCTCTGGTCTGAGAAACAAGAGGAGGTAGATAAACATACCCCCCCCTCTCTCCTTCATAATTTGTTAAAGTGTTCCCTTTGTGTTGTGTGGACTCTACTTTATTAAGCAAGTTTCACATCGTACTAGCTCCAAAGAGGAGTCAACAGTCTCTTGGCGTGCAGACAGTTGTTGCCTGCTTTAAATATTTTTTGGTGTGTTTGTTTGTTTGTTTGTTTGTTTGTTTGTTTGTTTGTTTCAAAACCGAGGGCCTGCCTGCGTTCAACAGATCCAAACCCAGTTCTCAGAGGGGAAAATGGAGTCAAGTCCGAAGTCACTGGCATTTAAGTCATCTGCCATTGACAGTCATAGGAGATGGGAATATCGTCCTTTCTCCAATGGAGACTCACCTGGGTATGCATCAACCACATCTAAGGGCAGGCCTGGGTTAGTACGGGGTGGTGGATGGGGAGGAAGGATCTGGAAAGAGCTTTGCGATGGGAAACTATGATCAGAATGTTGCACAGAAAACAAAATTTGTATTTAAAAAGAAAAAAAAAAGGCTATCCAAAAAATCTATCCAAAAATGAAAGGAAACAAAACAAAACAAAACAAAACAAAACAAAACAAAACCGACAGCAGAACTTTACTAACTGCAAATGCTCCATCTCCCTGTATCCAACCACTCCACTCCCAGATAGGTAGATGATAGTTTGCACTTCTGTCCCAGTCGGGTTAAGAAAAGGGGAACCACCTCTGTGGAGAGCCATCTCTCCAGCCCTTGACAAGCTTTATTTAACTAAACATTAAACATGAATCAGAAACGCCAAACCCTGTACATATATGGTCCAGATTCACCCTTACTTAGAAATCCCCGAGCTGGCAGGGCGAGGCTGGGAATTGAGAGTGAGCAAAAAGGGAGTCTGCCTCTTTCCCCCAGGGTGTGCTATCAACTCCATTACCATTTCCAAACAGCTGGGTGTGAGTCTAACTAAGGTTTCCTTCAGTCAGACATTTGCCAGGAGCCGGAGCCCTGACAGGACAGCGAGAGCGATGATCAGACATCATTTCACAGTGAAATCATCACTCGCTGATTTCAGGCAGAAAACTTTAGAAAACTCTAAACTCTAAAGAGGCACTGAAGCGTGCTAGGGCAGCAGCAGTACTTCCCCGACTGACCTTCAGGAACCTGCATATTCTCCAGCCCCGCCCCACCCCACCCCCTCTCAGCTAGCTCCTGTCCACCCCTCCCCCTCCCCCCACATACAGGGAGGAGGCCTTGTGTGTGTGTGGGGGGGGGGGGGGGGCGGCAGCGGGAAGATGCAACTCTCTCTTGAGAGAGAGTTCGGGTCTCCCAAACAAATACATAACTAGAAACTTCATTTATTTACTTTATTTCATCGAGCATACCGTGGAAGAGGGAAAAGGAACAGGGAAGCTAGGCCAACTGGTCGAGCTCCTCCTTTCGTTTTGTTTCAAAAAGGAAAGGAAAAGCCAAAGAACCCCCTCTTTTTGGTGAAAGGAACAGAATGGTGAAAGTTGAAACATCGGCTCGCCACTTAATACTTTGGCTTTTAATAAAAGGGACAGCAGATCGACTTCCGAGTTGATTAAGAGAGAGAGAAAGAGAGAGAGAGAGAGAGAGAGAGAGAGAGAGAGAGAGAGAGAGAGAGAGAGATAAAAACCACAAAAAAACGTTTTGTCGACCAGCCTCCTTTTAAACCTCTGTTACACAGGAAGACTGGTCAACCTCATTCCCCCCTCCCCCCACTCACACACACACCCCTCCCCCTCCACGGAGAGGTTTAATGAGAGAAGAAAGGTAGAAGAAGAGAGTAAAGGCCAGTCATGAGCACGTGGAGAGAATTTGGGAGGGGAATGGGGAGAGAAGGGACAAAGGGGAAGAGGGGAAGAGAGGAAGAGCAAAAGAGCAAAGAGAGGAGCAAAGAGAGCCAACCTCATATTTTATTTTATTTTTTTTAAAGATTTATTTATTTTATTTATGCGTAAGAGTACACTGTAGCTATTTTCAGACACACCAGAAGAGAGCATCAGATCCCATTACAGATGGTTGTCAGCCACCTTGTGGTTGCTGGTAATTGAACTCAGGACCTCTGGGAGAAATTTGTGTGTGTGTGTGTGTGTGTGTGTGTGTGTGTGTGTGTGTGTGTGTGTGCCCGTTAGTTTAAAAATCTGCTGTAGACCTCCCTTTTAATATCTGTTTAACAAATATTTTTACCATATTTAAATTTTATTTATTTTATTTTACTTAAAAATAATAATGAATAAAGAGTCAATGTGAATAAACAATAAAACAAAAATCAAGGTGATCGGGGTTGGGGATTTAGCTCAGTGGTAGAGCGCTTGCCTAGCAAGAGTAAGGCCCTGGGTTCGGTCCCCAGCTCCGAAAAAAAGAAAAAAGAAAAAAAAAAATCAAGGTGATCAACAGATACCGACGACTGACATGGAAAAAAGTTAATAGATCGCCATAAAAACAGAGTAAGTGCGATGTAAACAATAAAACAGATGGGATGGAGAGATGGCTCAGCGGTTAAGAGCACTGACCGCTCTCCCAGAGGTCCTGAGTTCAAATCCCAGCAACCACATGGTGGCTCACAACCATCTGTAATGAGACCTGATGCCCTCTTCTGGTGTGTCTGAAGACAGCTACAGTGTACTCACATGCGTTAAATAAATAAATTTAAAAAAAAAAGAAAACAATAAAGCAGAAATTAAGACGAGGGACACAAAAAAAAAAGGGAGATAAAACAATTAAATG
>NW_028238922.1:2500-27500 GCF_021556685.1 Rattus norvegicus
CACGCCAACGGGGAGCGGCGGGAGACCGGACGGCGGCCGACCCCGGGCGAGAAGCGGAGGATGAGGACGGGCCCAACGCCTGACACGCGGCGGCAACGCCCTCGCGCGGACAGGTGGAGGAGGAGGGGAGGAGGTCGACGAGCGACTCTGACCCCGCGAGGGGGGAGAGAGGGGGGCCGAGCCCGCGTCGGAAGGGAGGCCGGGCCTCGGGGCAGCGAGGGGGAGAGACACCGACCGGAGCCCCCACCGCCACACCGGGACGCGCACACGGGTTCGACTCAACGCCCAGGCGCCCACCTTGGCACCCCGGCAGCTTTCCCCCGACGCACGCCTTCCCAGAGGACGGCGGGGCCGGACGGGCCCCCGCGCAGACGCACCCTCAGCCAACAGGCCCCACGGACCGGCGTGGGCGACAGCCACTAAAGCCTCTTTCTCCTCTACGCCTCGCGGGGCGTCTTTCCCCCCGCACACGCCTCCAAGAGACCAGGCGAGACGCGCCGCCACGGCCGCGGCGGCCGGGACGCCCTTCAAACCGCAACTTCCTCCCGCCCGCCGGGCGGCCCTTCCCCCCAGGCACCCCGCGACCGCCCCGGGACCCGTGCGCGCCCGGCTGCCCCCCCGTGAGGAGGGGCCCGGCAGCACGGCCGCGGGTCGGCCAGACGAGGAGCGAGAGAGAAAGGAACGCCGGCGGGCGGGGAGGGGGAGCGAACCGACAGAACGAGGACCGTCGACGGCAGGGCGGGCCGCAGCGGCACCCCCCGCGGGAGACGCCTCACAAGGGACCGGGAGGCCGCTCGGGCGGCGACCGGGCACGCGAGCCAAGCCGGCGGGAATCACACTGCACCCAACCCGGAGCAGTCCCGCCACGCCCGCGGCACCGAGCCGACCCGAAACCAACGGACAACCCCCGGGAGCCCGAGGAGACGCCAGCCGACGCGAGAGAGAACCGAGGCAGACGCCGACGCCAACCGACGAAGACCCCCGCGTGGCAGCGGGTCCCAACGTCCGACGACGCGCCGGACGCGGCCGACCGCCGGTTCCCCCAAATAAGAAGTCCGCCCCCGAGAGCGAGGCCAACCCCGCGGTTCACGGACCCTCAAGAGCCCCGCGGAGGGGGAAGGGGGGGTAGGACGGCTCCCGCGATCTCCACCGGCCGTGGGAACGCTGCCGTGGAAGGGGGGGACGAGGCGGCAACCGCAGACGCCCGAGAGCACGCGGCACGCACCACACGCGACACGACCTCGCCGCGAGAGTGGCCGGGACGTGGACGCGCGTGGGAGGGACGCACACGCGACGGAGGGCACGGGGGGAAACGGAGGCGGGTGGGACCGGGAGCCCACCGCCGCCCTTCCAAACCCACCCGTCCCGCGACGACCCCTCGCGGTGAGGGGGGTACCGCGCACGCGGGCGTGTGCACGGCCCTTCCCCGCCACCTGCCACCAGAAACCCAATCTCCCCCACAAGCTCCGCACAGCGGCAGGTCGACAGAGCCCCGTCCCGCGTGATCCCTCCTCGTACTCGGAGCGGGGAGGCGCGGGTCGCGGTAGGCGAGAGAGCAAACGCTGCGCGCAGAAGGCTGAGGTCAGGGCGGGCAGCCGAGGGGACCATCCGGGAGAAGCCCCTCGGAGATCGTAAAGCCCTTTCCGAAGATAGCTAGAGAAGGCAAATTCCTCACTGAGGGCGGGACGAACCCAACACCGACGAGCAGCCAAGGGCTCCGTGCACGCAACGGGAAACGAGCAACAGGCGCGGGACAGAACGGGAAGGACCACGCGCCAGCTGGTGGGGGGTCTGCGGTATCGGCAAAGGTCTCTTTCTCCGGGGTCTTCTTGAGCATTCGCGGACCGGGGGGACCTGCGACAGGTCCCCGCCGAGAGCCAGGCCTCTTCAAGGCGCACACAAAGGAGGAGCCTTGACTTGAGGGAGTCCGGTCTTTAAAAAGGGCCAGCCGCGATCGCTCAGCACCACCCTAACCGCGCAGGGCCCGCGGGTGAAGGCACCAAAAACATAGGCACGGGGTGGGCGCTCACCCAACGGAAGGAGCCTTTTAACCGCACACTCAACTCCTCGACCCCCCCCCTTTCTGTCACCGTGCAGAAAGCCGGCAACTAGGACAAGGGAAAGCGTAAAGGCACAAGCACCATGGAGCACAGGAGGCACGCCGGGGAGCGGGAAGCGCCACCGCCAACTCAGAAGCGGGCACCTTGGTGGTCAAAGCCCGGAACGCTCCAGGAGCACCGCAAGGCTCACACGAAGCAGGGCGCGTGCACACACCATTCGGGAAGGGTATGCACCGCAGCGGGTCTACCACCTTCCCCCGGCACGGGGGAAGAGGGCCGCGAAGCAGTGAACGGCGTGGGGGCAAGCGCCCCCGACACGTCCACAGGGACACCGCGAACCACAGCAACAAGTGTGCGCGGGTCAGCGCTCGTGCCGGACAGCCGCACCCCTGACTTCCACACACCACCCTGCAAAGGAATGGGGAGGAGAGACGAGGGGCCCGCTGGCAGAACGAGAAGAGCGGTCGCCATTCGCGCTGAATGACCATTCGCCATGAATGTCCGTCCCTCGCCTGGCGCGGCTTAGGCCCCGGCCCGAAGAGAACGCGGCAGCACCACATCGATCCAACGGGAGCGAGACACGCCATGCATCGGGAACAACGGGCGTGAGAGCTTTCTAACAACGCACTGGACGGGAATACGAGCGAGAAGAGCGAGAGAGAGCACGGGAAGAAGTCGCTAACACTGCCACACACACAAAAAAAAAAATTTACCCTTCTCGAGGGCGAGAAAAAAAAGGAAGCGTTGCACTCGGGAGGCACGTGGCGTGGAAGAACGGGACTCAACGGGCAGCGGAGGTTCGGGAACTCCTTCAAAAAAAAATAAAAATAAAAAATAAAAAATAAAAATAAAAAAATAAAATCCCCTTCGAAGGAGAAAAGGTGCAACTCGGGAGGCACACAGCAGGAAAGAAAGGGACACACCACCAAGCAGCGGAGGTTCGGGAACTCCTTCCAAAAAACAAAAAAAAAAAAAAACAAAAAACAAAAAAAAAAAAACAAATAAAAAAACCGGTCGGCCGCAGAGGAGCACGCCAGGGGGTCACTAGCACCAAACGGGAAAACCCTTCCAGTCGCACTCGGCACCAACGACTCCTACCGGTAACGGACGACAACCACCACGGGGAAATCGGGAACGCCTGACACGCGGGACGGTTGTCATAAAGCTGCCCCACAGAGCACAGGCAAGCAAGCACGGGAAAGCAGGAAGCGCGTACTCATGGGGGGACGCTAAGCTTCAAGCATCGAAGAGGCCCATGCGCAGAAGAAAAGAGCTAGGGCTGGACAAGCAAACAGCCTTGGTGCAAGCCTCTTCCAACGTCCTTTAATGACAAAAAGAGTCAAAAGGACAGCGTGTCAGCATATATCTCCAGGTACAATAAGGACAGATAGCAAAGATGAAAAGTGTAAAAGACACAGGGATAAACATGACAGGCCACACGGAACGTCTGGAAGTCATGTTCGGTGACGTGTCCCCAAGAGGTCCCCATGTAGAAAGAGAACCGGACCGCAAAGGAACAACTGGTCGACCTTAGAACCCTGAGTGCTCACAGACCGAGGAGGCCATGGTAGATAGCCTGGAACACAGCTTCCCCTCGGCCTCAGAAGTCCATGCTCCCGCTGGCAGGGACCGGGGAGGATCCTGGAAAAAATAAAGTCTCGGAGGCGCCCCCTAGCCGGGACACCTCGGCTCGGAGGCCGGGGACACAGCACCCTCTCGGCCTCAGAGGTCCAGGCTCCCGCTATCAGGGACCGAAGGGACTCCTGGAAAAGAAAAAAAAAAAAATCCGTGGCGCCACCTAGCCGGGCCACCTCGGCTCGGAGGCCGGGGACACAGCACCCTCTCGGCCTCAAAAGTGTCTATGGTCCCGCTGGCTGGGACCGAAGGGACTCCTGGAAAAGAAAAAAAAAAAAAAAAAAACTCCGTGGCGCCCCCTAGCCGGGCCACCTCGGCTCGGAGGCCGGGGACACAGCACCCTCTCGGCCTCAGAGGTCCAGGCTCCCGCTATCAGGGACCGAAGGGACTCCTGGAAAAGAAAAAGAAAAAAAAAAAAAAACTCCGTGGCGCCCCCTAGCCGGGCCACCTCGGCTCGGAGGCCGGGGACACAGCACCCTCTCGGCCTCAGAGGTCCAGGCTCCCGCTATCAGGGACCGAAGGGACTCCTGGAAAAGAAAAAGAAAAAAAAAAAAAACTCCGTGGCGCCCCCTAGCCGGGCCACCTCGGCTCGGAGGCCGGGGACACAGCACCCTCTCGGCCTCAGAGGTCCAGGCTCCCGCTATCAGGGACCGAAGGGACTCCTGGAAAAGAAAAAAAAAAAAAAAACTCCGTGGCGCCCCCTAGCCGGGCCACCTCGGCTCGGAGGCCGGGGACACAGCACCCTCTCGGCCTCAGAGGTCCAGGCTCCCGCTATCAGGGACCGAAGGGACTCCTGGAAAAGAAAAAAAAAAAATCCGTGGCGCCACCTAGCCGGGCCACCTCGGCTCGGAGGCCGGGGACACAGCACCCTCTCGGCCTCAAAAGTGTCTATGGTCCCGCTGGCTGGGACCGAAGGGACTCCTGGAAAAGAAAAAAAAAAAAAAAAAAACTCCGTGGCGCCCCCTAGCCGGGCCACCTCGGCTCGGAGGCCGGGGACACAGCACCCTCTCGGCCTCAGAGGTCCAGGCTCCCGCTATCAGGGACCGAAGGGACTCCTGGAAAAGAAAAAGAAAAAAATCCGTGGCGCCACCTAGCCGGGCCACCTCGGCTCGGAGGCCGGGGACACAGCACCCTCTCGGCCTCAAAAGTGTCTATGGTCCCGCTGGCTGGGACCGAAGGGACTCCTGGAAAAGAAAAAAAAAAAAAAAACTCCGTGGCGCCCCCTAGCCGGGCCACCTCGGCTCGGAGGCCGGGGACACAGCACCCTCTCGGCCTCAAAAGTGTCTATGGTCCCGCTGGCTGGGACCGGAGAGGAGGGAAGAAATAAAAAAAAAATAAAATAAAATAAAATAAAAAATTAAAAAAAAAAAAATTGGAAAAAAAAAAAAAAAATCCGGGACGGGGCCCAAGCCTTCTGGTCGACCTCATCCAGCTGCCACCAACCCCTCCTTGTGTCCCAATAGGTCGTACAGCCACCCTCCTCCCCTGAAGTTCTCCAGGTACAACCTCCTAGCTAGAGATGGTCCCCAGACAGGACGGCGTCTCCGTCGCGCACCCGCCTGCTTGCCTGTCACCCTCTCACCCTGGCCGGCTCACCACAGGCACTTCCCCGTCCTTTGTCACCAACCGGGGGACAGGAGCGTTGCGGAAACTTGTCGCCACTAGGTGTCGCCCGACAGCGATCTCGATCAAGCAAACCAATACAGACTGTCACGCGCCGCCGCCGCCACACACACTCATTCCGTCTCTCCGGAGTGACCTCCCTAGCTCAGGGGGACACTCACCCACGCACAACGGGGCAGGTACCCACCACTTCTCCCGAATGGCACAAACGGTCCCGGTTGTCCCGCCGGAACACAGTGAACGCGGGATGGACTCGGGGCCAACCCCCTCAGGCACCCAGAAAAGGAAAGTAGGACGGAGCGGTGAAAACAGGCCACCTCTAAGTGAAAGGACATGCACTCTCGAATCGGTTAACAATTAGCAAGGAACAGGCACAGTTAGGAAAAGGGAGCGTCCAAACTCCGTCGTGAGGGGAGGGTGGCGGCGACCTCAGTTCCACACCATTTTTAAATGGCTCACTCATTTTTAAAACCCTCCACCGATCCCGATGGGGGGGAGGGGGGTTGTTGTTGTTCTCTGTTCCTCGCTGCCACCGCCAGCCGGCACTCACCAAACCACACACCTGCCACCCTCTTTGGAAGACTAAACACAGAGAGTAAATTAAAAGAATGGTGGAATGATGGTGGAATGGTTAAAATTCCCGTGATTTGTTTTCACTCTGATCAAAACATACTTATTTTGTGCATTTGCATTCCCTTGTTCACACGTGCCTCTGTGTGTGTGGTGGGGGGAGGGAGGGAGGGAGGGAGGGAGGGAGGGAGGGAGAAAGAGAGAGAGACAGAGACAGAGAGACAGAGAGACAGAGAGAGAGAGAGAGCCAATTTAAAAAATAAAAACATGGTTAAATACAGCCACTTTGGGAAGATTGCTAGAGAGAATGCAGTCCAGAGTATGGAGGCCAGAGCTCTGGACGCTCTAGACCACAGGTCTCCCATCTCCCATATACCAGGCACCCAGCACCACCATCCCTACTTTGTTTGCTTGTGCGTTTGTTTGCTTGCTTGTTACATTAGTTTCATCCCAAGTTAATAATTATATATTTTTTTTTCTATGCACGTATTTAGTTGTGGCAGGGGAACTCCTTCTTTAGGACAGGCAGACTTAGCTAGTTAGTTAGCCAGTCAAAAGTACGTAAAAAATTTATATCAACATAAATATCATTCACTAAGAAATCCTATCTGAAGAAAAAGAAAGAAAGGAAGAAAGAAGGAAGGGAGGGAGGGAGGGAGGGAGAGAGAGAGAGAGAGAGAGAGAGAGAGAGAGAGAAAGAAAGAGGAAAACTGGCAGACTTAGTTTTAGTGTTTTTGTTATTGTTTATTCAAGATATTGTTTCAGGGCTGGAGAGACGGCTCAGCGGTGAAGAGCACTGACTGCTCTTCCAGAGATCCTTAGTTCAAATCCCAGCAACCACATGGTGGCTCACAACCATCTGTAATGGAATCCTCTCCTTGTGTGTTGAAGACAGTGACAGTGTGCTCATAAAATAAATAAACAATAAAAAATATGTTTGAAGATTAAAGAAAAAACTCTCTCTCTCTCTCTCTCTCTCTCTCTCTCACACACACACACACAAATAAACTCTGTAATAAAAATCAATGTGACTTCATGATCAAACTTCTATAGTCAATAGGACTAGAGAGAACACATGTCTGTAAAATAAAAGCAGAACCTTTTCTGCTTTGTTTTGTTTTGCCTCAAGGTACGTTTCTTTTGGTATAGCCCAGGCAGTCATGGAACTTGCTCCGTAGACTTATCTAGCCTCAAGCTCACAGAGGTCCACTCTGCCTGCCTCGGCCACCCACACAGCTCTCTCTGCTGACTATATGTCTGCATGCCAGAAGAGGGCACCAGAACCTAGGAGGACACACCACATGGCTCCTGAGAATCCAGGTTTTGACTTTAAAAAAAAAAAAAAAAATTCTGACAGCATAGAGGGTAGATATCTGCCTGCCAGGCTCTTCTAGTGCTGTTTAAGGTGGGGTAATAGCCATGTGAAGGAGACAAGGGGAGAGGAAAAATCGATTGGATGAGTAGTGCTGCTGAGATTAAGGAACACACACACACACACACACACACACACACACACACACACACACACACAGAGAGAGAGACAGAGACAGAGACAGACAGAGACAGACAGAGACAGTAAGACAAAGAGACAGAGAGAGAGAGATGACAGAGGGACACACCGAGGGAAAGACATCAGGACCAGCTGAATTTCTCAAGAAAAGAAAAGAAGAGAAAGGAAAAATGTTTTCTATATACACAAATCTGTATACATGATTTGTTATAGTGTCCCATTTGGGCACTTTGGATTCAACTGTGGATGGTTGTCAGCCAGCTTGGCTGACACCTGACCTCACCAAGATGGAGGCAGCCGGCCATTAGCCCTGATGTTCCAGGTCACTTCTGTTTCTCCCTTTCCCAGCCTCTAGGGAAACAGAACTTAATTAAACTCAGTTTGCACGTGCAGAAAGGTGAAGAGGCACCCAAAAGCAGCCAGAAGCCTCAGACCATCCACAGCCACATGTTCTCCTTCTGCCTATATTACTTCTAAATGATCGTATTTATTTATTTATTTATTTATTTATTTATTTACTTACTTACTTACTTACTTACTTACTTACTTTTTTTTCTTTCTTTTTTTTCGGAGCTGGGGACAGAACCCAGGGCCTTGCACTTGCTAGGCAAGCGCTCTACCACTGAGCTAAATCCCCAACCCCCTTACTTACTTACTTACTTACTTACTTACTTACTTACTTACTTATTTTTGTCATACTTAAACAATCGTTCGTCCTTGAATTCCTCCTGTATGCCAGGTAGACTTAGTCAGTCAGTCAGTCAGTCAGTCATTTAGCCAGGTCAAAATAGTTAAACATAAATATCAATAAAATCAATAAAAATCAAATGCAAACCCAATAGACAGTAAGTAAAATCGAATAAACCAAAAGATACATCATAAGCACAGAGTTTCAGCCGGACATTGAAAAGCAGCAGTTACCGAAGCAGTCTCCCTCCCACACCAACACACACACAGCTCGACCACCACCTTATCTGCACATTTTCAGCTCCTGCTTTCTAGAGTTACCAAGTTTATACACTACAGAGTTTAGCAAAGCAGGCCGGTTCACCGCACCCCCAGGGTCAGAGAACATGCTAGACCAGCTCTAGGGGATGGGCTGGGGGGCAGGGGAGGGTGGGAAGAGGGGAAACAGGCAGACTTAGGTATTCTAGTTTTGTTCATTCAAGATTCCACTTCTCTCTGTTGTAGCCCTGATAGACAGACAGGCAGGCAGGAATATTTGTTTGTTTGGCTTGGGGTTTGGGTTTGGTCCATTTGTTGGTGGATTTTGTTTTGTTTTGTTTCATTTTGTTTTTCGGGAAGTGTGGTGACTTAGTGCCTACACAAGCCAAGGCAGGAAAAATAAATAAGTAAAGATCTCTGAAACACAAATCTGGGGTGGGCTCTAGCATGGCCATGGACACACGCATGCACAGACGCACGCACGCACGCACGCACGCACGCATTGTAGACACGCACTCAAGGACACACTGGATTCTACAATGTTTGGTTTCTGAGTGTGTGTCATACAGAACCTAACAGAATATGTAATGAACTCTGGCAGTGACAGCAGAAACAACCTATGAGAAGGCGTCCTTGCAATATTAAAATGGCAGGCTAGCCAGGTGACAGTTATCTTAACCAATCTGATGTAGGCCTCATTCACACGGCATCTAGGCCTTAACAGTTAATTGTATCTGTTTCTTTATTTTCCTCTTAGGCCATCACATTGTTTTACCTAGACCTTTAACAGCCAGCAGCTACCAGCCTACAGCTACCAGTTTCTTTCTTTTCATAAAGAAACCCTGTCTGAAAAACTAGGGGAGGGAGACAAACAGATTAACAGATCTCTCTCTCTCTCTCTCTCTCTCTCTCTCTCTCTCTCTCTCTCTCGCTCTCTCGCTCTCTCGCTCTCTCGCTCTCTCGCTCTCTCGCTCTCTCGCTCTCTCGCTCTCTCGCTCTCTCGGCGCCTGTGTTTGTGTGTTCAACAGAGGAGGCAATGGCAGATAAATGTCTGCCCCTCCTCTGTAAGCCAGGCCACTCCATTACTGCCTTTCCTTTTTCTTAGTTTGTTTGGTTTATTCCAAGTTAATTGTATCTGTTTCTTTATTTTCCTCCTCATTTCTTTAGTTGAGTCAGGGGTCTTTGCACAAAAGCCCTGGAAATCAGTACCTGGATCAGGTCTGCAGCCTGCTCACAGAGTTCTACCCACCTTCACCTCTCAAGTGATGCAATCAAAGACATGCAGCACCACACCTGGCTTCTTTTCACATGTACATTTACTTTAGTTCCAATGCTCATTCAGGTCTGAGAGACGGGGGAGGGAAGGAGGGAAGAGAGACAGAGAGTGACAGAGAAACAGTTGACAGAGAGGGAGAATTGTAGGTTAATTATTGTTCCGTCTCCTCAATCACGGTCTACTGGTCGCCATCGTGGCAACCATGCCCCGCAACCCTACCTTCGGTAAGATCAAGCATAATGGCGGCAACCATATAATTCCTGCTTAGTCGCACTGAACACTCCGGTCATCACTACCTGTGGAGAATTGTAAGGGGGCTCCTCTGGTCTAGAGAGTAGTACCCTTGAATGAAATGAGGATCACAGCAAGCATTATTTGTTTTGAGATATAAGATGTGGAAAGAACTATATGTGTGGATTTACAGACAGACAGACAGACAGACAGACAGACAGACAGACAGACAGACAGACATACATACAGACAGAGAGGACAGGATAGGACAGGACAGGACAGGACAGGACAGGACAGGACAGGAGAAAAAAACAAGAACACAAACAAAAACTCAAAATGGAAGTCCGGTTCCAAATAGTCTCTGTCTGCCCTGTCGCTCTAGTGTTGGTGGTCCAGGTTATAAAAGCTTATACATGGGTGGGTGCGGGAAGTGCTGCTGGGTGTTCAGTTCAGGTCCAAGATTATTGCGGGTAACTAGACAACAAAGAAAGCAGTTAGACTGACTTCAACAGTGTTCGGTTTCTGAGTGTGTTATCACACAGAAGAGCCTAACAGAATATGTAATGAATTCTGGCAGCAACAGCAGAAACAACCAATGAGAAAGTGTCCTTATAATATTAGCAACTGCAACAAAATGGCAGACTAGCCAGCTAACAGTTCCCTAGCCATTAACTCATCTGACATAGGCCTTCTTCACGTTGCATCTAGATAGGTCTTCCTATCTTCCTCTCCAGTGCTGAGACCAAAGTGAGATCAAAGTCATGCATCACCATGGGTGCCTTCCTTTTCATTTCTTTTCTTTCATCCTAGGAAGTGAGTGTGTGTGTGTGTGTGTGTGTGTGTGTGTGTGTGTGTGTGTGTGTGTGTGTAAAGAGAGAGAGAAGGAGGGGGGGAGAGAGAGAGAGAGAGCTTTAGAGAGAGAGAGCTTTAGAGAGAGAGAGAGCTTTAAAATCAGCACTCAAGCCTTTTCTCTTCCTATCCCTATCCCAATCCCCCCCCCGAAACCAGCAGCAAAGCCACCAGCACTCGAGAGACAGAGGAAGATGAAATCTCTAGTCTGAGAAACAAGAGGAGGTAGATAAACATACCCCCCCCTCTCTCCTTCATAATTTGTTAAAGTGTTCCCTTTGTGTTGTGTGGACTCTACTTTATTAAGCAAGTTTCACATCGTACTATCTCCAAAGAGGAGTCAACAGTCTCTTGGCGTGCAGGCAGTTGTTGCCTGCTTTAAATATTTTTTGGTGTGTTTGTTTGTTTGTTTGTTTGTTTGTTTGTTTGTTTGTTTCAAAACCGAGGGCCTGCCTGCGTTCAACAGATCCAAACCCAGTTCTCAGAGGGGAAAATGGAGTCAAGTCCGAAGTCACTGGCATTTAGGTCATCGGCCATTGACAGTCATAGGAGATGGGAATATCGTCCTTTCTCCAATGGAGACTCACCTGGGTATGCATCAACCACATCTAAGGGCAGGCCTGGGTTAGTACGGGGTGGTGGATGGGGAGGAAGGATCTGGAAAGAGCTTTGCGATGGGAAACTATGATCAGAATGTTGCACAGAAAACAAAATTTGTATTTAAAAAGAAAAAAAAAAAAAGGCTATCCAAAAAATCTATCCAAAAATGAAAGGAAACAAAACAAAACAAAACAAAACAAAACAAAACAAAACAAAACAAAACAAAACCGACAGCAGAACTTTACTAACTGCAAATGCTCCATCTCCCTGTATCCAACCACTCCACTCCCAGATAGGTAGATGATAGTTTGCACTTCTGTCCCAGTTGGGTTAAGAAAAGGGGAACCACCTCTGTGGAGAGCCATCTCTCCAGCCCTTGACAAGCTTTATTTAACTAAACATTAAACATGAATCAGAAACGCCAAACCCTGTACATATATGGTCCAGATTCACCCTTACTTAGAAATCCCCGAGCTGGCAGGGCGAGGCTGGGAATTGAGAGTGAGCAAAAAGGGAGTCTGCCTCTTTCCCCCAGGGTGTGCTATCAACTCCATTACCATTTCCAAACAGCTGGGTGTGAGTCTAACTAAGGTTTCCTTCAGTCAGACATTTGCCAGGAGCCGGAGCCCTGACAGGACAGCGAGAGCGATGATCAGACATCATTTCACAGTGAAATCATCACTCGCTGATTTCAGGCAGAAAACTTTAGAAAACTCTAAACTCTAAAGAGGCACTGAAGCGTGCTAGGGCAGCGGCAGTACTTCCCCGACTGACCTTCAGGGACCTGCATATTCTCCAGCCCCGCCCCACCCCACCCCCTCTCAGCTAGCTCCTGTCCACCCCTCCCCCTCCCCCCCACATACAGGGAGGAGGCCTTGTGTGTGTGTGGGGGGGGGGGGCGGCAGCGGGAAGATGCAACTCTCTCTTGAGAGAGAGTTCGGGTCTCCCAAACAAATACATAACTAGAAACTTCATTTATTTACTTTATTTCATCGAGCATACCGTGGAAGAGGGAAAAGGAACAGGGAAGCTAGGCCAACTGGTCGAGCTCCTCCTTTCGTTTTGTTTCAAAAAGGAAAGGAAAAGCCAAAGAACCCCCTCTTTTTGGTGAAAGGAACAGAATGGTGAAAGTTGAAACATCGGCTCGCCACTTAATACTTTGGCTTTTAATAAAAGGGACAGCAGATCGACTTCCGAGTTGATTAAGAGAGAGAGAGAGAAAGAGAGAGAGAGAGAGAGAGAGAGAGAGAGAGAGAGAGAGAGAGAGAGAGAGATAAAAACCACAAAAAAAACGTTTTGTCGACCAGCCTCCTTTTAAACCTCTGTTACACAGGAAGACTGGTCAACCTCATTCCCCCCTCCCCCCACTCACACACACACCCCTCCCCCTCCACGGAGAGGTTTAATGAGAGAAGAAAGGTAGAAGAAGAGAGTAAAGGCCAGTCATGAGCACGTGGAGAGAATTTGGGAGGGGAATGGGGAGAGAAGGGACAAAGGGGAAGAGGGGAAGAGAGGAAGAGCAAAAGAGCAAAGAGAGGAGCAAAGAGAGCCAACCTCATATTTTATTTTTTTTTTAAAGATTTATTTATTTTATTTATGCGTAAGAGTACACTGTAGCTATTTTCAGACACACCAGAAGAGAGCATCAGATCCCATTACAGATGGTTGTCAGCCACCTTGTGGTTGCTGGTAATTGAACTCAGGACCTCTGGGAGAAATTTGTGTGTGTGTGTGTGTGTGTGTGTGTGTGTGTGTGTGTGTGTGTGTGTGTGTGTGCCCGTTAGTTTAAAAATCTGCTGTAGACCTCCCTTTTAATATCTGTTTAACAAATATTTTTACCATATTTAAATTTTATTTATTTTATTTTACTTAAAAATAATAATGAATAAAGAGTCAATGTGAATAAACAATAAAACAAAAATCAAGGTGATCGGGGTTGGGGATTTAGCTCAGTGGTAGAGCGCTTGCCTAGCAAGAGTAAGGCCCTGGGTTCGGTCCCCAGCTCCGAAAAAAAGAAAAAAGAAAAAAAAAAAAAATCAAGGTGATCAACAGATACCGACGACTGACATGGAAAAAAGTTAATAGATCGCCATAAAAACAGAGTAAGTGCGATGTAAACAATAAAACAGATGGGATGGAGAGATGGCTCAGCGGTTAAGAGCACTGACCGCTCTCCCAGAGGTCCTGAGTTCAAATCCCAGCAACCACATGGTGGCTCACAACCATCTGTAATGAGATCTGATGCCCTCTTCTGGTGTGTCTGAAGACAGCTACAGTGTACTCACATGCGTTAAATAAATAAATTAAAAAAAAAAAGAAAACAATAAAGCAGAAATTAAGACGAGGGACACAGAAGGACAAGGGAGATAAAACAATTAAATGTTAACAGACATAAAGTGGGAACGACGGGGTTGGGGATTTAGCTCTGTGGTAGAGTGCTTGCCTAGCAAATGCAAGGCCCTGGGTTCAGTCCCCAGCTCTGAAAAAAGAAAAAAGAAAAAAGAAAAAAAAAGAAAAGCGGGAACGAGAGGAAGGGCAAATATAGACGACTGAAACGAAATGATGGAATAAATTTATAAAATAATAATAAAGTACGAGTAAATACGAATAAATGGCAAACTGGACTTTAATAAATGTTTAAATCAAGGTGAATGACAAATACAATTTAGACAAAAAGGTTTTGAAAAATGAAAAGAAATAGAAAGCATATATGAATCAATAACAAGACTGAAGTCACAATGGCCTTTGAAGTGACACGGACGACAAACGTGAAAAACATAAATGAAATAATTTCGACAGCCACGGACATTCACATGGTGTGTTGGGAAACACCGCAGTCTTTATTTGGCGAGTAAAAACGCCTCGGGGAACTCTGTACATAGGAGGCTGGGAGCATGAATCACTCTATCTATCTATCTATCTATCTATCTATCTATCTATCTATCTATCTATCTTTTTTTTTTATTTTTCTCTCCCTTACATCTTCCCACCATACCATACGTTTCTCCTTATACAAATCCATAGATTTATATATGTTCTTAATTTCATTTTTTTCCTCTGCCACACAGCCCACCACACAGAACCTCTAGATCTCGGGATCCCCTTCTGCCAGCACCAGTGGCAAGGGCACAGCTCCCCAGAGAATTAACTCGATCCGAACATAAGCGCGACAAGAAATTAAAAGTTAAATCGGAAGTGAAACTGAAAATGAAATTTTGGCCGAAAATAAAATAAAATGAAAGGTATAAGTTTTGTGACAATCAAATCATAAATCCCAATTGGGCAAAAAATAAAATTACAAAGTCAAAATTTTGTCCAGTCCACTGTGCTCCTGTGGAATCCCTCCCTGGAACTTGCTCGGTAGAGTAGTCTAGTCCCAAACTCACAGAGGTCTGCCCTGCCTTTCTCTGAAACCTACAGAGCCAGTCAAAACCTACAATCCTTTGTTGTTTGTTTGGCAGTTTGGCAGTTTGTTTGTTCCTGGACAAAAATGTGGGCTCTCTCTGATTCCTATATGTCTGCATGCCAGAAGAGGGCACCAGAACATAAGAGGACACACCACACAGCTCCTGAGAATCCAGAGGGTTTTTTTTGTTTTGTTTGTTTTGTTTGTTTTTTCTTCCTCTTTTCTTTTTTTCCGGAGCTGGGGACCTTGCTCTTCCCAGGGCCTTGCGCTTGCTAGGCAAGCGCTCTACCACTGAGCTAAATCCCCAACCCCGAGAATCCAGGTTTTTGACCAAAACAAAAAACAACAACAGGGGCTGGAGAGATGGCTCAGCGGTTAAGAGCACTGACTGCTCTTCCAGACGTCCTGAGTTCAATTGCCAGCAACCACATGGTGGCTCACAACCATCTGTAATGAGATCTGATTGATCTCTTCTGGTGTGTCTGAAGATAACTGCAGCATACTCAGATAAATAAAAAACAAATCTAAAAAAATTAAAAACAACAACAAAAAACACAAAAACAAACAAACAAACAAAACCCCCAAAACTAACAACCTAGAGGGTAGATATCTGCCTGCCCAGGTCTTCTAGTGCTATTTAAGGCTTCCTGTAGATAATAAAGCTTGTGTATCTTTTATCCAGGAACAGAATCATCAAGGCAGGGTAGGAGAGAAGCCCTGTTTGGGATTAAACGTTTCTACAACGTAACAGGAGGAGGCGGAGGGAGAGGGGCTCCTCAGACATAAATCTAAAATAGTACAATGGATCATTTTGAAGGCGTGTGGGAGACAGAGTTTTTCTCTGAGTGAGTGTGGAACTCACTGTCCCTGAGCTCAGCTTGTGATGAGAGAGAGAGAGAGAGAGAGAGAGAGAGAGAGAGAGAGAGACAGGGATCGAATTTTCTGTGTCTCTCTGTCTCTGTCTGTCTGTCTCTCTCTCTCTGTGTCTGTCTCTCTCTCTGTCTCCCTGTCTCTGTCTCTCTTCCTCTCTCTGTCTCTCTGTCTCTCTCTGTCTCTGTCTCTCCCCCCTCCCCCATGCGTGTGTTTGTGTGTTCAACCGAGGAGGCAATGGCAGATAAATGTCTGCCCCTCCTCTGTAAGCCAGGCCACTCCATTACTGCCTTTCCTTTTTCTTAGTTTGTTTGGTTTATTCCAAGTTAATTGTATCTGTTTCTTTATTTTCCTCCTCATTTCTTTAGTTGAGTCAGGGGTCTTTGCACAAAAGCCCTGGAAATCAGTACCTGGTTCAGGTCTGCAGCCTGCTCACAGAGTTCTACCCACCTTCACCTCTCAAGTGATGCAATCAAAGACATGCAGCACCACACCTGGCTTCTTTTCACATGTACATTTACTTTAGTTCCAATGCTCATTCAGGTCTGAGAGACGGGGGAGGGAAGGAGGGAAGAGAGACAGAGAGTGACAGAGAAACAGTTGACAGAGAGGGAGAATTGTAGGTTAATTATTGTTCCGTCTCCTCAATCACGGTCTACTGGTCGCCATCGTGGCAACCATGCCCCGCAACCCTACCTTCGGTAAGATCAAGCATAATGGCGGCAACCATATAATTCCTGCTTAGTCGCACTGAACACTCCGGTCATCACTACCTGTGGAGAATTGTAAGGGGGCTCCTCTGGTCTAGAGAGTAGTACCCTTGAATGAAATGAGGATCACAGCAAGCATTATTTGTTTTGAGATATAAGATGTGGAAAGAACTATATGTGTGGATTTACAGACAGACAGACAGACAGACAGACAGACAGACAGACAGACAGACAGAGAGGACAGGACAGGACAGGACAGGACAGGACAGGACAGGACAGGACAGGACAGGAGAAAAAAACAAGAACACAAACAAAAACTCAAAATGGAAGTCCGGTTCCAAATAGTCTCTGTCTGCCCTGTCGCTCTAGTGTTGGTGGTCCAGGTTATAAAAGCTTATACATGGGTGGGTGCGGGAAGTGCTGCTGGGTGTTCAGTTCAGGTCCAAGATTATTGCGGGTAACTAGACAACAAAGAAAGCAGTTAGACTGACTCCTACAGTGTTCGGTTTCTGAGTGTGTTATCACACAGAAGAGCCTAACAGAATATGTAATGAATTCTGGCAGCAACAGCAGAAACAACCAATGAGAAAGTGTCCTTATAATACTAGCAACTGCAACAAAATGGCAGACTAGCCAGCTAACAGTTCCCTAGCCATTAACTCATCTGACATAGGCCTTCTTCACGTTGCATCTAGATAGGTCTTCCTGTCTTCCTCTCCAGTGTGTGTGTGTGTGTGTGTGTGTGTGTGTGTGTGTGTGTGTGTGTGTGTGTGTGTGTGTAAAGAGAGAGAGAAGGAGGGGGGGAGAGAGAGAGAGAGCTTTAGAGAGAGAGAGCTTTAGAGAGAGAGAGAGCTTTAAAATCAGCACTCAAGCCTTTTCTCTTCCTATCCCTATCCCAACCCCCCCCCCCAAACCAGCAGCAAAGCCACCAGCACTCGAGAGACAGAGGAAGATGAAATCTCTAGTCTGAGAAACAAGAGGAGGTAGATAAACATACCCCCCCCCTCTCTCCTTCATAATTTGTTAAAGTGTTCCCTTTGTGTTGTGTGGACTCTACTGTATTAAGCAAGTTTCACATCGTACTATCTCCAAAGAGGAGTCAACAGTCTCTTGGCGTGCAGGCAGTTGTTGCCTGCTTTAAATATTTTTTGGTGTGTTTGCTTGTTTGTTTGTTTGTTTGTTTGTTTGTTTGTTTCAAAACCGAGGGCCTGCCTGCGTTCAACAGATCCAAACCCAGTTCTCAGAGGGGAAAATGGAGTCAAGTCCGAAGTCACTGGCATTTAGGTCATCGGCCATTGACAGTCATAGGAGATGGGAATATCGTCCTTTCTCCAATGGAGACTCACCTGGGTATGCATCAACCACATCTAAAGGCAGGCCTGGGTTAGTACGGGGTGGTGGATGGGGAGGAAGGATCTGGAAAGAGCTTTGCGATGGGAAACTATGATCAGAATGTTGCACAGAAAACAAAATTTGAACTTAAAAAAAAAAAGGCTCCCGATATCTATCCAAAAATGAAAGGAAATAAAAACCGACATCAGAACTTTACTAACTGCAAATGCTCCATCTCCCTGTATCCAACCACTCCACTCCCAGATAGGTAGATGATAGTTTGCACTTCTGTCCCAGTTGGGCTGTCGAGGTTAAGGAAAGGGGAACCACCTCTGTGGTTATGTGATCCACACACGAAATAAAATAAAAGGAGCGGATAAACGTGCCTGGCATTTTAAGATGCTCAATTTCTTTGCAAGCTTCATTTTGTTTCATTCTTTTAAAGGTTTACTTATTTATTTTCACTTACATTGAGTACACTAAAGCCCTTTTCACATACACAGGGCAGTAGAGTGCATGGGATATCCCTTTGCAGAGGGTTGTGAGCCACCATGTGGTTTCTGTGGAATCGAACTCAGGACCTCTGGAAGAGCAGAGCGGTGAGTGCTCTTAACCTCGGAGCCATCTCTCCAGCCCTTGACAAGCTTTATTTAACTAAACATTAAACATGAATCAGAAACGCCAAACCCTGTACATATATGGTCCAGATTCACCCTTACTTAGAAATCCCCGAGCTGGCAGGGCGAGGCTGGGAATTGAGAGTGAGCAAAAAGGGAGTCTGCCTCTTTCCCCCAGGGTGTGCTATCAACTCCATTACCATTTCCAAACAGCTGGGTGTGAGTCTAACTAAGGTTTCCTTCAGTCAGACTTTTGCCAGGAGCCGGAGCCCTGACAGGACAGCGAGAGCGATGATCAGACATCATTTCACAGTGAAATCATCACTCGCTGATTTCAGGCAGAAAACTTTAGAAAACTCTAAACTCTAAAGAGGCACTGAAGCGTGCTAGGGCAGCAGCAGTACTTCCCCGACTGACCTTCAGGGACCTGCATATTCTCCAGCCCCGCCCCACCCCACCCCCTCTCAGCTAGCTCCTGTCCACCCCTCCCCCTCCCCCCACATACAGGGAGGAGGCCTTGTGTGGGGGGGGGGCGGCGGGGAGATGCAACTCTCTCTTTTTTTTTTCCTTTTCTTTTTTTCTTTTCTCTCTTTCTTTCTTTCTTTCTTTCTTTCTTTCTTTTTTTTTTCTTTTTTTTTTCTTTTTCCGTAGCTGGGGACCGAACCCAGGGCCTTGCGCTTGCTAGGCAAGCGCTCTACCACTGAGCTAAATCCCCAACACCCGCAACTCTCTCTTGAGAGATAGTTCGGGTCTCCCAAACAAATACATAACTAGAAACTTCATTTGTTTACTTTATTTCATCGAGCATACCATGGAAGAGGGAAAAGGAACAGGGAAGCTAGGCCAACTGGTCGAGCTCCTCCTTTCGTTTTGTTTCAAAAAGGAAAGGAAAAGCCAAAGAACCCCCTCTTTTTGGTGAAAGGAACAGAATGGTGAAAGTTGAAACATCGGCTCGCCACTTAATACTTTGGCTTTTAATAAAAGGGACAACAGATCTCCCTCCTATTTGGTTAAAAAAAAAAAAAGGAATTAAAACACCACAAAAACGTGCTGTCAGCCAGATTCCCTTTAAACCTCCGTTATAGAGGAAGACGGGTTTTTTTTAAGCATCATTTTAAATATATAAATATGTATTTGTGTGTGTGTGTGTGTGTGTGTGTGTGTGTGTGTGTGTGTGTGTCCGTCCGTCCGTCAGTCAGTCAGTCAGTCAGTCAGTCAGTCAGTCAGTCAGTGTCTTCTGTATGGAGAGGATGTGCTGACTCTGAAGCTATGATCTAGACACTTTCTAGATCACAGTTAAAAAGTTTTTAATAACTGTGTGAAGGAGACAGGTAGGGGTGTGTGTGTGTGTGTGTGTGTGTGTGCATGCATGCATGTGGGGGGGAGGGGAGGCTTTGATATCAGCACTCAAGCTTTTTTACTTCCTATCCCAATCTCCCCAAACTACCATCAAAGCAGCACTAGGGAGGCAGAGAAAGGTGAATCTGAGAGTTTCAGTCCTTCCCGCCCTACAGACGAATACAGAGAAACCCAGTCTGAGAAACTAGGGGAAGGGGGAGGGGGAGAGAAAGAGAGAGAGAGAGAGAGAGAGAGAGAGAGAGAGAGAGAGAGAGAGAGAGATCAAATTCTCTTGTGTCTGTCTCTGTTTTTCTCTATTCTCTCTCTCTCTCTCTCTCTCTCTCTCTCTCTCTCTCGTTGTGTGTGTGTGTGTGTGTGTGTGTGTGTGTGTGTGTTTGTTTGTTTGTTTGTTTCAAAACCCAGAGCCTGTCTGTAACAGATCTAAACACAGTTCTTGAAGGGGAAAATGGAAACAATTCCATAGTCTCTGGCAATGAAGTCATCTCCCATTGAAAACCACAGGAGAGGGGAATATTGTCCTCAACTAGGCATATATCAACCAGTATTTCACAGGCAGACCTTCAGGGAGGTGCAGATTCACCAGCCCTACCCTCCCTCCCATCCCCCCAGCATCCCTGCTCATCTCCTGTCCACCATTTGTTGATTCATTGTTGCTGTTGCTGTTGCTGTTGCTGTTGCTGTTGCTGTTGCTGTTGCTGTTGCTGCTGCTGTTGTTGTTGTTGTTGTTGTTGTTGTTGTTGTTGTTGTTGTTCCTGGTGTGAAGAACACTGTGAGGTAGCCTTCCTCTAATAAACCCTCTGGTCTTTAGGGATCCTTCACCCACTCACTCTCTGCCAGACTGAGTTCACAGCAGAAAACGCGTTTTTGAGAGAAACATGTTCCTGGTCCTGTGTGCCCATATTGAGGGAGGCATGAGAAAGGGATAACAAGGAAGGGAGACCCGGCAGTGGTAGGGGGCTGGGATGGGGTCGGGGGTGGGTGTCCTAGCTTGCTAATCCAACTGACCCACTTGCTGTGTAAATAAATATTTTGCATTCTGTGTCCCTTGTTTGATTTCTCACTAAATTCCAGATTGTCAATCTCCCTGTGTCGATTGCACAAGAACCCAAATGGGGATGCTGGGTGGTGAGCTGATTCCTCCCTAGAACACCTGTGCACTCTCTCATAGTCTCTAAGCTCCTTGCTGGACTCTTTTGGGCTTGGACCTGGCTGTCTGTAAGCCAGGAAGGAAGGAAGGAAGGGAGGGAGGGAGGGAGGGAGGGAGGGAGGGAGGGAGGGAGGGAGGGAGGGAGGGACAGGCCTCAGTTGAGAATCCCAATTTTCTAGTTCACTGCATCTGATGGCTGGCTGACCCTTCCAGGTGAATTGTATTTTTTTTTTCCTTTTCACTCCTTTATTTGAGTCAGGGGTGTCTGCACATAGACCTGGAAATCAGTACCTAGATCAGGCCTGCCTGCCTGCCTGCCTGCCTGCCTGCCTGCCTGCCTGCCTGCCTGCCTGCCTTCCTCTATCTCACAGAGACACAGTTCTAAACACCTCTGCCTCTTGAATGATGGAAATAAAGACATGCACGAACACCTGGCTTCCTTTCATTGTACATTTAGCCTAATTTCAGTTTTATTCATGTCTGGGAGGGAGACTTGCTTGTGTGCTGTAGTTCAATTCCTTTCACTGTGTGGTTTCCCCACCACCTTGGCCACCATGCCACGTGGAAGAGAAGAAGAGATGAACCATATTGTTGGCACCCATATAACAAACACTTGGTTGCTTCCTCTGAGCCCTCTGAGTATCCTTACATCTCTGTATTTTAAAGTGGTTTTGTTTTGTTTTTTATTGCTGTCAAACTCTCTCTCTCTCTCTCTCTCTCTCTCTCTCTCTCTCTATCTATCTATCTATATGTGTGTGTGTGTGTGTGTGTGTGTGTGTGTGTGTGTGTGTGTGTGTGTGTATTTTTTTTCTTCCCCCAGAGCTGAGGACTGAACCCAGGTCCTTGAGCTTGCTAGGCAAGGACTCTACCACTGAGCTAAAACCCCAACCCCTATCTCTGTGTTTTAAAAAGTAGACTCTGGAGCAATACCGGGCAGGTCTCCAAGGCGGGTCCTTCGCTTTATTTTATTCTTTTTGTTTTTAATTGTTAAAGATTTGTTTGTTTGTTTGTTTGTTTGTTTGTTTTATGTCTATTCGAGTACCCTGTAGGTGTCTTCAGACACCCCAGAAGAGGGCATGATTGACAATTACAGATGGTTGCAAGCCGCCATGTGTTGGCTGGGTATTGAACTCAGGACCGCTGTAAGAGCAATCAGTGCTCTTAACGACGGTGCCATCTCTCCATCCACCTACTTTATTTTATTCTCTATGCTCTCTTGTGCGAGTCAAGGTCAAGCAGGCAAGAAACACCCAAACAGATTGGTCCATCACCACTTTCTGAATTCTTTTTGTTGTTGATGTCAGGGATGTAAAGCAAGTTTACCCATGAAGAATTGTAAGGGAGTCCTTCTGATTTAGAGAATAGCAGCCTTGAAATGAAATGAGAATCACAACAAGCATTTGTCTTATTGTTTTTGTTTTTTTCTTCCTTTTTCTTCGGAGCTGAGGACCGAACCCGGGGCCTTGTGCTTCCTAGGCAAGCGGTCTACCACTGAGCTAAATCCCCAACCCCTACATTTGTCTTAAAGTCTGAAAAACACAAAACAAAACAAAACAAAACAAAACAACAACAACAACAACAACAACAACCAAGAACAAACCATGAGACCGCAGAAATCCTCAGGCGGAGGAGTAAGGAGCTAGTTTTTATTGGTTAGGGTATTATTTGGTCGGGTGGGGGTAGGGGTGGGGGTGGGGGTGGGGGTGGGGGTGTTGTCCTTCCTACACCTCTCTTGCATGAATGAGCTGAACATTACTTAAGCTTGTGTCCAAAACTGTCCATTTTTTAGATTGATCCCAGGAGGGAGGGAGCGAGCCGGGGATACAGCACACCCTCTCTGGCCTCAGAGGTCCAGGCTCCCGCTGGCAGGGCCCGAAGGGACTCCTGGGGGGAAAAAAAAATAAAGTCTCCGAGGCACCACCTAGCCGGTTTTATTCTTGAAGAAAAGCAAACATACATAATGGAATAAGGGAAAGAAAAAACCCTGTTTTCTATATACACAAGCAGTCGTAATTTGTTATAGTGTCCCCTTTGCGTAGTTTGGATTCGATGACTTTATTTTATCAAGCAAGTTTTAAACAGCGGTAACTCCAAAGAGGAGTCAACAGCCCCTTTAAGTGCAGTCAGTCATTGACCCTTTGGTCTGTCTGTCTGTCTGTCTGTCTGTTTCAAAACGAGGGAGGGCCTGCCTGCCTGCCTGCCTGCCTGCCTGCCTGCCTGCCTGCCTGCCTGCCTGCGTGCCTGCATCAGATCTAAATACAGTTCTCAGAGGGGAAGACAGAGACAAGTCAGAAGTCACTAGCACTCAATGGACGACCACCAACCTAAGGGCAGGCCTAGGGTAGAATTTGATGGACGGACGGACGGACAGACGGACGGACGGACGGATGGACAGATGGACAGAAAGGATCTAGGAGGAGCTTTGGGAAAGATGAAAAGCCTCCATTTCCCCCCAAAAGAACGAGCCCCAACAGCTGGGCTCTTCGAGATGAGTTATAAGGGGAACCACACATACAGTTTTGTATCACACATACAGTTTGTCATCATCCGTCAATACCAGGTAGACTTTTCAACGTATGTAGGTAGCTGTTGACAGGTCAGTCCTTTACTAAGCCTCATGTAAGCTCTGCAGGGTAAGCCTCAGGAATTCATCTGTGCGTCCCGCAGGGTATGCTTTCTTGCTTTGTTAAAGGCTAGACTTTGGTTGCTGTCTGTCTGTCTGTCTGTCTGTCTGTCTGTCTGTCTGTCTGTCTGTCTGAATGAATGAATGAATGAGCGAGGGAATGAACGAATGAGGAGGGGATGCACATGCCTATGGTTTTAAGATGCTTAATTTCTTTACAAGGTTTATTTATTTAAACATTAAACATTGGGGTTGGGGATTTAGCTCAGTGGTAGAGCGCTTGCCTAGGAAGCACAAGGCCCTGGGTTCGGTCCCCAGCTCCGAAAATAAAATAAAATAAAATAAAATAAAATAAAATAAACATTAAACATTAATCGGAAATAATGGAGTCAGCAGTTAAGAGTTCTGACTGTGTTCTTCCAGAGGTCCTGAGTTCTATTCCCATGGTGGCTCACAACCCTCTGTTATGGGATCGATCTGCTGTGTGTCCGAAGACAGCTGCAGTGTGCTGTTTGTAGGGTAAAGAAAAAAATACTAAAGAAGAAAAAAAAAAAGAGAGAGAAAAAGTTAGAAGCACCAAGTCAAGTCATGTAAATATTGCCCACATTCGGATTTAGACATGCCTGAGCTGTCAGGGCGAGGCTGGCTGAGAGCGAATCAGTGAACGATCGGACTCTTCCTCTCTCTGTGAGGGTGTGTCATGAACTCTATTACCATTTCCAAAGAGTTAGGTATGCTGGAGCGAAGTGGACCGGAAAGCCAAGGGAGGAGAGGTATGCCTACACGAGTCCACCCAACCCCCCCGCCCCCCCCCCCGAGGGAGACATCCTCGAGTGGTGGGGGGAGGGGCGAAGGTGTGGAGGGATAATTTCCAACAAATAAATCCCAACAAATAAATTACTAGAGACTTGATTCATTGATTTACTTTAAATTTATTGAGTGTATCGGGAAAGAGGGAAAATGGGTCAAGGAGGGAGGGAGGGAGGGAGGGAGGGAGGGAGGGAGGGAGGGAGGGAGGGAGGGAGAGAGGGATATCTTTTCCTCCAAATCTGCTGGTATGTAGTCTCAGTGCGTCAGAAAAAAGACTGCTTCTGGCCTCCTTTCTGATTACCCCAAGGCAGTCTGGTCACCGTGCTGTAATAGAAAGGGAAACCACAGTCAAGTCATGGGAGCGAGCGAGCAAGCAAGCAAAAATCATAAACAAAAGCAAAAACACGTCTGTTAAGTTGAGCAGAGCAGAGCAGAGCAGAGCAGAGTAGGGCAAAGCAATACAAGGTCACATTCCACAAAGGCTGATATAGTCTGCCATCTTGGTCTACAGAGTGAAAAGTAGAAGGAGAAAATGAATATCGCTTTGTGTGTCACAAAGTTTTTAAGTTGTAAGGAACATTGCAGGGCTAAACCTTCAAATCCTCAAACCACCCAACCCAAGCTTTCCTCCTCCTCCTCCTCCTCCTCCTCCTCCTCCTCCTCCTCCTCCTCCTCCTCCTCCTCACCCCCCATTGCCCCCCCCGTGTGGTGTGTGTGTGTGTGTGTGTGTGTGTGTGTGTGTGTGTGTGTGTGTGTGTGTGTTTGCGCACGAGCTCGAGCTCGGGCACGCATTTCTTTCACTGCACAACCATCATTGGAGGACGTTT
>NW_028238923.1:2500-27500 GCF_021556685.1 Rattus norvegicus
ACGCCAACGGGGAGCGGCGGGAGACCGGACGGCGGCCGACCCCGGGCGAGAAGCGGAGGATGAGGACGGGCCCAACGCCTGACACGCGGCGGCAACGCCCTCGCGCGGACAGGTGGAGGAGGAGGGGAGGAGGTCGACGAGCGACTCTGACCCCGCGAGGGGGGAGAGAGGGGGGCCGAGCCCGCGTCGGAAGGGAGGCCGGGCCTCGGGGCAGCGAGGGGGAGAGACACCGACCGGAGCCCCCACCGCCACACCGGGACGCGCACACGGGTTCGACTCAACGCCCAGGCGCCCACCTTGGCACCCCGGCAGCTTTCCCCCGACGCACGCCTTCCCAGAGGACGGCGGGGCCGGACGGGCCCCCGCGCAGACGCACCCTCAGCCAACAGGCCCCACGGACCGGCGTGGGCGACAGCCACTAAAGCCTCTTTCTCCTCTACGCCTCGCGGGGCGTCTTTCCCCCCGCACACGCCTCCAAGAGACCAGGCGAGACGCGCCGCCACGGCCGCGGCGGCCGGGACGCCCTTCAAACCGCAACTTCCTCCCGCCCGCCGGGCGGCCCTTCCCCCCAGGCACCCCGCGACCGCCCCGGGACCCGTGCGCGCCCGGCTGCCCCCCCGTGAGGAGGGGCCCGGCAGCACGGCCGCGGGTCGGCCAGACGAGGAGCGAGAGAGAAAGGAACGCCGGCGGGCGGGGAGGGGGAGCGAACCGACAGAACGAGGACCGTCGACGGCAGGGCGGGCCGCAGCGGCACCCCCCGCGGGAGACGCCTCACAAGGGACCGGGAGGCCGCTCGGGCGGCGACCGGGCACGCGAGCCAAGCCGGCGGGAATCACACTGCACCCAACCCGGAGCAGTCCCGCCACGCCCGCGGCACCGAGCCGACCCGAAACCAACGGACAACCCCCGGGAGCCCGAGGAGACGCCAGCCGACGCGAGAGAGAACCGAGGCAGACGCCGACGCCAACCGACGAAGACCCCCGCGTGGCAGCGGGTCCCAACGTCCGACGACGCGCCGGACGCGGCCGACCGCCGGTTCCCCCAAATAAGAAGTCCGCCCCCGAGAGCGAGGCCAACCCCGCGGTTCACGGACCCTCAAGAGCCCCGCGGAGGGGGAAGGGGGGGTAGGACGGCTCCCGCGATCTCCACCGGCCGTGGGAACGCTGCCGTGGAAGGGGGGGACGAGGCGGCAACCGCAGACGCCCGAGAGCACGCGGCACGCACCACACGCGACACGACCTCGCCGCGAGAGTGGCCGGGACGTGGACGCGCGTGGGAGGGACGCACACGCGACGGAGGGCACGGGGGGAAACGGAGGCGGGTGGGACCGGGAGCCCACCGCCGCCCTTCCAAACCCACCCGTCCCGCGACGACCCCTCGCGGTGAGGGGGGTACCGCGCACGCGGGCGTGTGCACGGCCCTTCCCCGCCACCTGCCACCAGAAACCCAATCTCCCCCACAAGCTCCGCACAGCGGCAGGTCGACAGAGCCCCGTCCCGCGTGATCCCTCCTCGTACTCGGAGCGGGGAGGCGCGGGTCGCGGTAGGCGAGAGAGCAAACGCTGCGCGCAGAAGGCTGAGGTCAGGGCGGGCAGCCGAGGGGACCATCCGGGAGAAGCCCCTCGGAGATCGTAAAGCCCTTTCCGAAGATAGCTAGAGAAGGCAAATTCCTCACTGAGGGCGGGACGAACCCAACACCGACGAGCAGCCAAGGGCTCCGTGCACGCAACGGGAAACGAGCAACAGGCGCGGGACAGAACGGGAAGGACCACGCGCCAGCTGGTGGGGGGTCTGCGGTATCGGCAAAGGTCTCTTTCTCCGGGGTCTTCTTGAGCATTCGCGGACCGGGGGGACCTGCGACAGGTCCCCGCCGAGAGCCAGGCCTCTTCAAGGCGCACACAAAGGAGGAGCCTTGACTTGAGGGAGTCCGGTCTTTAAAAAGGGCCAGCCGCGATCGCTCAGCACCACCCTAACCGCGCAGGGCCCGCGGGTGAAGGCACCAAAAACATAGGCACGGGGTGGGCGCTCACCCAACGGAAGGAGCCTTTTAACCGCACACTCAACTCCTCGACCCCCCCCCTTTCTGTCACCGTGCAGAAAGCCGGCAACTAGGACAAGGGAAAGCGTAAAGGCACAAGCACCATGGAGCACAGGAGGCACGCCGGGGAGCGGGAAGCGCCACCGCCAACTCAGAAGCGGGCACCTTGGTGGTCAAAGCCCGGAACGCTCCAGGAGCACCGCAAGGCTCACACGAAGCAGGGCGCGTGCACACACCATTCGGGAAGGGTATGCACCGCAGCGGGTCTACCACCTTCCCCCGGCACGGGGGAAGAGGGCCGCGAAGCAGTGAACGGCGTGGGGGCAAGCGCCCCCGACACGTCCACAGGGACACCGCGAACCACAGCAACAAGTGTGCGCGGGTCAGCGCTCGTGCCGGACAGCCGCACCCCTGACTTCCACACACCACCCTGCAAAGGAATGGGGAGGAGAGACGAGGGGCCCGCTGGCAGAACGAGAAGAGCGGTCGCCATTCGCGCTGAATGACCATTCGCCATGAATGTCCGTCCCTCGCCTGGCGCGGCTTAGGCCCCGGCCCGAAGAGAACGCGGCAGCACCACATCGATCCAACGGGAGCGAGACACGCCATGCATCGGGAACAACGGGCGTGAGAGCTTTCTAACAACGCACTGGACGGGAATACGAGCGAGAAGAGCGAGAGAGAGCACGGGAAGAAGTCGCTAACACTGCCACACACACAAAAAAAAAAATTTACCCTTCTCGAGGGCGAGAAAAAAAAGGAAGCGTTGCACTCGGGAGGCACGTGGCGTGGAAGAACGGGACTCAACGGGCAGCGGAGGTTCGGGAACTCCTTCAAAAAAAAATAAAAATAAAAAATAAAAAATAAAAATAAAAAAATAAAATCCCCTTCGAAGGAGAAAAGGTGCAACTCGGGAGGCACACAGCAGGAAAGAAAGGGACACACCACCAAGCAGCGGAGGTTCGGGAACTCCTTCCAAAAAAAAAAAAAAAAAAAAAACAAAAAACAAAAAAAAAAAAACAAATAAAAAAACCGGTCGGCCGCAGAGGAGCACGCCAGGGGGTCACTAGCACCAAACGGGAAAACCCTTCCAGTCGCACTCGGCACCAACGACTCCTACCGGTAACGGACGACAACCACCACGGGGAAATCGGGAACGCCTGACACGCGGGACGGTTGTCATAAAGCTGCCCCACAGAGCACAGGCAAGCAAGCACGGGAAAGCAGGAAGCGCGTACTCATGGGGGGACGCTAAGCTTCAAGCATCGAAGAGGCCCATGCGCAGAAGAAAAGAGCTAGGGCTGGACAAGCAAACAGCCTTGGTGCAAGCCTCTTCCAACGTCCTTTAATGACAAAAAGAGTCAAAAGGACAGCGTGTCAGCATATATCTCCAGGTACAATAAGGACAGATAGCAAAGATGAAAAGTGTAAAAGACACAGGGATAAACATGACAGGCCACACGGAACGTCTGGAAGTCATGTTCGGTGACGTGTCCCCAAGAGGTCCCCATGTAGAAAGAGAACCGGACCGCAAAGGAACAACTGGTCGACCTTAGAACCCTGAGTGCTCACAGACCGAGGAGGCCATGGTAGATAGCCTGGAACACAGCTTCCCCTCGGCCTCAGAAGTCCATGCTCCCGCTGGCAGGGACCGGGGAGGATCCTGGAAAAAATAAAGTCTCGGAGGCGCCCCCTAGCCGGGACACCTCGGCTCGGAGGCCGGGGACACAGCACCCTCTCGGCCTCAGAGGTCCAGGCTCCCGCTATCAGGGACCGAAGGGACTCCTGGAAAAGAAAAAAAAAAAAATCCGTGGCGCCACCTAGCCGGGCCACCTCGGCTCGGAGGCCGGGGACACAGCACCCTCTCGGCCTCAAAAGTGTCTATGGTCCCGCTGGCTGGGACCGAAGGGACTCCTGGAAAAGAAAAAAAAAAAAAAAAAAACTCCGTGGCGCCCCCTAGCCGGGCCACCTCGGCTCGGAGGCCGGGGACACAGCACCCTCTCGGCCTCAGAGGTCCAGGCTCCCGCTATCAGGGACCGAAGGGACTCCTGGAAAAGAAAAAGAAAAAAAAAAAAAAACTCCGTGGCGCCCCCTAGCCGGGCCACCTCGGCTCGGAGGCCGGGGACACAGCACCCTCTCGGCCTCAGAGGTCCAGGCTCCCGCTATCAGGGACCGAAGGGACTCCTGGAAAAGAAAAAGAAAAAAAAAAAAAACTCCGTGGCGCCCCCTAGCCGGGCCACCTCGGCTCGGAGGCCGGGGACACAGCACCCTCTCGGCCTCAGAGGTCCAGGCTCCCGCTATCAGGGACCGAAGGGACTCCTGGAAAAGAAAAAAAAAAAAAAAACTCCGTGGCGCCCCCTAGCCGGGCCACCTCGGCTCGGAGGCCGGGGACACAGCACCCTCTCGGCCTCAGAGGTCCAGGCTCCCGCTATCAGGGACCGAAGGGACTCCTGGAAAAGAAAAAAAAAAAATCCGTGGCGCCACCTAGCCGGGCCACCTCGGCTCGGAGGCCGGGGACACAGCACCCTCTCGGCCTCAAAAGTGTCTATGGTCCCGCTGGCTGGGACCGAAGGGACTCCTGGAAAAGAAAAAAAAAAAAAAAAAAACTCCGTGGCGCCCCCTAGCCGGGCCACCTCGGCTCGGAGGCCGGGGACACAGCACCCTCTCGGCCTCAGAGGTCCAGGCTCCCGCTATCAGGGACCGAAGGGACTCCTGGAAAAGAAAAAGAAAAAAATCCGTGGCGCCACCTAGCCGGGCCACCTCGGCTCGGAGGCCGGGGACACAGCACCCTCTCGGCCTCAAAAGTGTCTATGGTCCCGCTGGCTGGGACCGAAGGGACTCCTGGAAAAGAAAAAAAAAAAAAAAACTCCGTGGCGCCCCCTAGCCGGGCCACCTCGGCTCGGAGGCCGGGGACACAGCACCCTCTCGGCCTCAAAAGTGTCTATGGTCCCGCTGGCTGGGACCGGAGAGGAGGGAAGAAATAAAAAAAAAATAAAATAAAATAAAATAAAAAATTAAAAAAAAAAAAATTGGAAAAAAAAAAAAAAAATCCGGGACGGGGCCCAAGCCTTCTGGTCGACCTCATCCAGCTGCCACCAACCCCTCCTTGTGTCCCAATAGGTCGTACAGCCACCCTCCTCCCCTGAAGTTCTCCAGGTACAACCTCCTAGCTAGAGATGGTCCCCAGACAGGACGGCGTCTCCGTCGCGCACCCGCCTGCTTGCCTGTCACCCTCTCACCCTGGCCGGCTCACCACAGGCACTTCCCCGTCCTTTGTCACCAACCGGGGGACAGGAGCGTTGCGGAAACTTGTCGCCACTAGGTGTCGCCCGACAGCGATCTCGATCAAGCAAACCAATACAGACTGTCACGCGCCGCCGCCGCCACACACACTCATTCCGTCTCTCCGGAGTGACCTCCCTAGCTCAGGGGGACACTCACCCACGCACAACGGGGCAGGTACCCACCACTTCTCCCGAATGGCACAAACGGTCCCGGTTGTCCCGCCGGAACACAGTGAACGCGGGATGGACTCGGGGCCAACCCCCTCAGGCACCCAGAAAAGGAAAGTAGGACGGAGCGGTGAAAACAGGCCACCTCTAAGTGAAAGGACATGCACTCTCGAATCGGTTAACAATTAGCAAGGAACAGGCACAGTTAGGAAAAGGGAGCGTCCAAACTCCGTCGTGAGGGGAGGGTGGCGGCGACCTCAGTTCCACACCATTTTTAAATGGCTCACTCATTTTTAAAACCCTCCACCGATCCCGATGGGGGGGAGGGGGGTTGTTGTTGTTCTCTGTTCCTCGCTGCCACCGCCAGCCGGCACTCACCAAACCACACACCTGCCACCCTCTTTGGAAGACTAAACACAGAGAGTAAATTAAAAGAATGGTGGAATGATGGTGGAATGGTTAAAATTCCCGTGATTTGTTTTCACTCTGATCAAAACATACTTATTTTGTGCATTTGCATTCCCTTGTTCACACGTGCCTCTGTGTGTGTGGTGGGGGGAGGGAGGGAGGGAGGGAGGGAGGGAGGGAGGGAGAAAGAGAGAGAGACAGAGACAGAGAGACAGAGAGACAGAGAGAGAGAGAGAGCCAATTTAAAAAATAAAAACATGGTTAAATACAGCCACTTTGGGAAGATTGCTAGAGAGAATGCAGTCCAGAGTATGGAGGCCAGAGCTCTGGACGCTCTAGACCACAGGTCTCCCATCTCCCATATACCAGGCACCCAGCACCACCATCCCTACTTTGTTTGCTTGTGCGTTTGTTTGCTTGCTTGTTACATTAGTTTCATCCCAAGTTAATAATTATATATTTTTTTTTCTATGCACGTATTTAGTTGTGGCAGGGGAACTCCTTCTTTAGGACAGGCAGACTTAGCTAGTTAGTTAGCCAGTCAAAAGTACGTAAAAAATTTATATCAACATAAATATCATTCACTAAGAAATCCTATCTGAAGAAAAAGAAAGAAAGGAAGAAAGAAGGAAGGGAGGGAGGGAGGGAGGGAGAGAGAGAGAGAGAGAGAGAGAGAGAGAGAGAGAAAGAAAGAGGAAAACTGGCAGACTTAGTTTTAGTGTTTTTGTTATTGTTTATTCAAGATATTGTTTCAGGGCTGGAGAGACGGCTCAGCGGTGAAGAGCACTGACTGCTCTTCCAGAGATCCTTAGTTCAAATCCCAGCAACCACATGGTGGCTCACAACCATCTGTAATGGAATCCTCTCCTTGTGTGTTGAAGACAGTGACAGTGTGCTCATAAAATAAATAAACAATAAAAAATATGTTTGAAGATTAAAGAAAAAACTCTCTCTCTCTCTCTCTCTCTCTCTCTCTCACACACACACACACAAATAAACTCTGTAATAAAAATCAATGTGACTTCATGATCAAACTTCTATAGTCAATAGGACTAGAGAGAACACATGTCTGTAAAATAAAAGCAGAACCTTTTCTGCTTTGTTTTGTTTTGCCTCAAGGTACGTTTCTTTTGGTATAGCCCAGGCAGTCATGGAACTTGCTCCGTAGACTTATCTAGCCTCAAGCTCACAGAGGTCCACTCTGCCTGCCTCGGCCACCCACACAGCTCTCTCTGCTGACTATATGTCTGCATGCCAGAAGAGGGCACCAGAACCTAGGAGGACACACCACATGGCTCCTGAGAATCCAGGTTTTGACTTTAAAAAAAAAAAAAAAAATTCTGACAGCATAGAGGGTAGATATCTGCCTGCCAGGCTCTTCTAGTGCTGTTTAAGGTGGGGTAATAGCCATGTGAAGGAGACAAGGGGAGAGGAAAAATCGATTGGATGAGTAGTGCTGCTGAGATTAAGGAACACACACACACACACACACACACACACACACACACACACACACACACAGAGAGAGAGACAGAGACAGAGACAGACAGAGACAGACAGAGACAGTAAGACAAAGAGACAGAGAGAGAGAGATGACAGAGGGACACACCGAGGGAAAGACATCAGGACCAGCTGAATTTCTCAAGAAAAGAAAAGAAGAGAAAGGAAAAATGTTTTCTATATACACAAATCTGTATACATGATTTGTTATAGTGTCCCATTTGGGCACTTTGGATTCAACTGTGGATGGTTGTCAGCCAGCTTGGCTGACACCTGACCTCACCAAGATGGAGGCAGCCGGCCATTAGCCCTGATGTTCCAGGTCACTTCTGTTTCTCCCTTTCCCAGCCTCTAGGGAAACAGAACTTAATTAAACTCAGTTTGCACGTGCAGAAAGGTGAAGAGGCACCCAAAAGCAGCCAGAAGCCTCAGACCATCCACAGCCACATGTTCTCCTTCTGCCTATATTACTTCTAAATGATCGTATTTATTTATTTATTTATTTATTTATTTATTTACTTACTTACTTACTTACTTACTTACTTACTTTTTTTTCTTTCTTTTTTTTCGGAGCTGGGGACAGAACCCAGGGCCTTGCACTTGCTAGGCAAGCGCTCTACCACTGAGCTAAATCCCCAACCCCCTTACTTACTTACTTACTTACTTACTTACTTACTTACTTACTTATTTTTGTCATACTTAAACAATCGTTCGTCCTTGAATTCCTCCTGTATGCCAGGTAGACTTAGTCAGTCAGTCAGTCAGTCAGTCATTTAGCCAGGTCAAAATAGTTAAACATAAATATCAATAAAATCAATAAAAATCAAATGCAAACCCAATAGACAGTAAGTAAAATCGAATAAACCAAAAGATACATCATAAGCACAGAGTTTCAGCCGGACATTGAAAAGCAGCAGTTACCGAAGCAGTCTCCCTCCCACACCAACACACACACAGCTCGACCACCACCTTATCTGCACATTTTCAGCTCCTGCTTTCTAGAGTTACCAAGTTTATACACTACAGAGTTTAGCAAAGCAGGCCGGTTCACCGCACCCCCAGGGTCAGAGAACATGCTAGACCAGCTCTAGGGGATGGGCTGGGGGGCAGGGGAGGGTGGGAAGAGGGGAAACAGGCAGACTTAGGTATTCTAGTTTTGTTCATTCAAGATTCCACTTCTCTCTGTTGTAGCCCTGATAGACAGACAGGCAGGCAGGAATATTTGTTTGTTTGGCTTGGGGTTTGGGTTTGGTCCATTTGTTGGTGGATTTTGTTTTGTTTTGTTTCATTTTGTTTTTCGGGAAGTGTGGTGACTTAGTGCCTACACAAGCCAAGGCAGGAAAAATAAATAAGTAAAGATCTCTGAAACACAAATCTGGGGTGGGCTCTAGCATGGCCATGGACACACGCATGCACAGACGCACGCACGCACGCACGCACGCACGCATTGTAGACACGCACTCAAGGACACACTGGATTCTACAATGTTTGGTTTCTGAGTGTGTGTCATACAGAACCTAACAGAATATGTAATGAACTCTGGCAGTGACAGCAGAAACAACCTATGAGAAGGCGTCCTTGCAATATTAAAATGGCAGGCTAGCCAGGTGACAGTTATCTTAACCAATCTGATGTAGGCCTCATTCACACGGCATCTAGGCCTTAACAGTTAATTGTATCTGTTTCTTTATTTTCCTCTTAGGCCATCACATTGTTTTACCTAGACCTTTAACAGCCAGCAGCTACCAGCCTACAGCTACCAGTTTCTTTCTTTTCATAAAGAAACCCTGTCTGAAAAACTAGGGGAGGGAGACAAACAGATTAACAGATCTCTCTCTCTCTCTCTCTCTCTCTCTCTCTCTCTCTCTCTCTCTCTCGCTCTCTCGCTCTCTCGCTCTCTCGCTCTCTCGCTCTCTCGCTCTCTCGCTCTCTCGCTCTCTCGCTCTCTCGGCGCCTGTGTTTGTGTGTTCAACAGAGGAGGCAATGGCAGATAAATGTCTGCCCCTCCTCTGTAAGCCAGGCCACTCCATTACTGCCTTTCCTTTTTCTTAGTTTGTTTGGTTTATTCCAAGTTAATTGTATCTGTTTCTTTATTTTCCTCCTCATTTCTTTAGTTGAGTCAGGGGTCTTTGCACAAAAGCCCTGGAAATCAGTACCTGGATCAGGTCTGCAGCCTGCTCACAGAGTTCTACCCACCTTCACCTCTCAAGTGATGCAATCAAAGACATGCAGCACCACACCTGGCTTCTTTTCACATGTACATTTACTTTAGTTCCAATGCTCATTCAGGTCTGAGAGACGGGGGAGGGAAGGAGGGAAGAGAGACAGAGAGTGACAGAGAAACAGTTGACAGAGAGGGAGAATTGTAGGTTAATTATTGTTCCGTCTCCTCAATCACGGTCTACTGGTCGCCATCGTGGCAACCATGCCCCGCAACCCTACCTTCGGTAAGATCAAGCATAATGGCGGCAACCATATAATTCCTGCTTAGTCGCACTGAACACTCCGGTCATCACTACCTGTGGAGAATTGTAAGGGGGCTCCTCTGGTCTAGAGAGTAGTACCCTTGAATGAAATGAGGATCACAGCAAGCATTATTTGTTTTGAGATATAAGATGTGGAAAGAACTATATGTGTGGATTTACAGACAGACAGACAGACAGACAGACAGACAGACAGACAGACAGACAGACATACATACAGACAGAGAGGACAGGATAGGACAGGACAGGACAGGACAGGACAGGACAGGACAGGAGAAAAAAACAAGAACACAAACAAAAACTCAAAATGGAAGTCCGGTTCCAAATAGTCTCTGTCTGCCCTGTCGCTCTAGTGTTGGTGGTCCAGGTTATAAAAGCTTATACATGGGTGGGTGCGGGAAGTGCTGCTGGGTGTTCAGTTCAGGTCCAAGATTATTGCGGGTAACTAGACAACAAAGAAAGCAGTTAGACTGACTTCAACAGTGTTCGGTTTCTGAGTGTGTTATCACACAGAAGAGCCTAACAGAATATGTAATGAATTCTGGCAGCAACAGCAGAAACAACCAATGAGAAAGTGTCCTTATAATATTAGCAACTGCAACAAAATGGCAGACTAGCCAGCTAACAGTTCCCTAGCCATTAACTCATCTGACATAGGCCTTCTTCACGTTGCATCTAGATAGGTCTTCCTATCTTCCTCTCCAGTGCTGAGACCAAAGTGAGATCAAAGTCATGCATCACCATGGGTGCCTTCCTTTTCATTTCTTTTCTTTCATCCTAGGAAGTGAGTGTGTGTGTGTGTGTGTGTGTGTGTGTGTGTGTGTGTGTGTGTGTGTGTGTGTAAAGAGAGAGAGAAGGAGGGGGGGAGAGAGAGAGAGAGAGCTTTAGAGAGAGAGAGCTTTAGAGAGAGAGAGAGCTTTAAAATCAGCACTCAAGCCTTTTCTCTTCCTATCCCTATCCCAATCCCCCCCCCGAAACCAGCAGCAAAGCCACCAGCACTCGAGAGACAGAGGAAGATGAAATCTCTAGTCTGAGAAACAAGAGGAGGTAGATAAACATACCCCCCCCTCTCTCCTTCATAATTTGTTAAAGTGTTCCCTTTGTGTTGTGTGGACTCTACTTTATTAAGCAAGTTTCACATCGTACTATCTCCAAAGAGGAGTCAACAGTCTCTTGGCGTGCAGGCAGTTGTTGCCTGCTTTAAATATTTTTTGGTGTGTTTGTTTGTTTGTTTGTTTGTTTGTTTGTTTGTTTGTTTCAAAACCGAGGGCCTGCCTGCGTTCAACAGATCCAAACCCAGTTCTCAGAGGGGAAAATGGAGTCAAGTCCGAAGTCACTGGCATTTAGGTCATCGGCCATTGACAGTCATAGGAGATGGGAATATCGTCCTTTCTCCAATGGAGACTCACCTGGGTATGCATCAACCACATCTAAGGGCAGGCCTGGGTTAGTACGGGGTGGTGGATGGGGAGGAAGGATCTGGAAAGAGCTTTGCGATGGGAAACTATGATCAGAATGTTGCACAGAAAACAAAATTTGTATTTAAAAAGAAAAAAAAAAAAAGGCTATCCAAAAAATCTATCCAAAAATGAAAGGAAACAAAACAAAACAAAACAAAACAAAACAAAACAAAACAAAACAAAACAAAACCGACAGCAGAACTTTACTAACTGCAAATGCTCCATCTCCCTGTATCCAACCACTCCACTCCCAGATAGGTAGATGATAGTTTGCACTTCTGTCCCAGTTGGGTTAAGAAAAGGGGAACCACCTCTGTGGAGAGCCATCTCTCCAGCCCTTGACAAGCTTTATTTAACTAAACATTAAACATGAATCAGAAACGCCAAACCCTGTACATATATGGTCCAGATTCACCCTTACTTAGAAATCCCCGAGCTGGCAGGGCGAGGCTGGGAATTGAGAGTGAGCAAAAAGGGAGTCTGCCTCTTTCCCCCAGGGTGTGCTATCAACTCCATTACCATTTCCAAACAGCTGGGTGTGAGTCTAACTAAGGTTTCCTTCAGTCAGACATTTGCCAGGAGCCGGAGCCCTGACAGGACAGCGAGAGCGATGATCAGACATCATTTCACAGTGAAATCATCACTCGCTGATTTCAGGCAGAAAACTTTAGAAAACTCTAAACTCTAAAGAGGCACTGAAGCGTGCTAGGGCAGCGGCAGTACTTCCCCGACTGACCTTCAGGGACCTGCATATTCTCCAGCCCCGCCCCACCCCACCCCCTCTCAGCTAGCTCCTGTCCACCCCTCCCCCTCCCCCCCACATACAGGGAGGAGGCCTTGTGTGTGTGTGGGGGGGGGGGGCGGCAGCGGGAAGATGCAACTCTCTCTTGAGAGAGAGTTCGGGTCTCCCAAACAAATACATAACTAGAAACTTCATTTATTTACTTTATTTCATCGAGCATACCGTGGAAGAGGGAAAAGGAACAGGGAAGCTAGGCCAACTGGTCGAGCTCCTCCTTTCGTTTTGTTTCAAAAAGGAAAGGAAAAGCCAAAGAACCCCCTCTTTTTGGTGAAAGGAACAGAATGGTGAAAGTTGAAACATCGGCTCGCCACTTAATACTTTGGCTTTTAATAAAAGGGACAGCAGATCGACTTCCGAGTTGATTAAGAGAGAGAGAGAGAAAGAGAGAGAGAGAGAGAGAGAGAGAGAGAGAGAGAGAGAGAGAGAGAGAGAGAATAAAAACCACAAAAAAAACGTTTTGTCGACCAGCCTCCTTTTAAACCTCTGTTACACAGGAAGACTGGTCAACCTCATTCCCCCCTCCCCCCACTCACACACACACCCCTCCCCCTCCACGGAGAGGTTTAATGAGAGAAGAAAGGTAGAAGAAGAGAGTAAAGGCCAGTCATGAGCACGTGGAGAGAATTTGGGAGGGGAATGGGGAGAGAAGGGACAAAGGGGAAGAGGGGAAGAGAGGAAGAGCAAAAGAGCAAAGAGAGGAGCAAAGAGAGCCAACCTCATATTTTATTTTTTTTTTAAAGATTTATTTATTTTATTTATGCGTAAGAGTACACTGTAGCTATTTTCAGACACACCAGAAGAGAGCATCAGATCCCATTACAGATGGTTGTCAGCCACCTTGTGGTTGCTGGTAATTGAACTCAGGACCTCTGGGAGAAATTTGTGTGTGTGTGTGTGTGTGTGTGTGTGTGTGTGTGTGTGTGTGTGTGTGTGTGTGCCCGTTAGTTTAAAAATCTGCTGTAGACCTCCCTTTTAATATCTGTTTAACAAATATTTTTACCATATTTAAATTTTATTTATTTTATTTTACTTAAAAATAATAATGAATAAAGAGTCAATGTGAATAAACAATAAAACAAAAATCAAGGTGATCGGGGTTGGGGATTTAGCTCAGTGGTAGAGCGCTTGCCTAGCAAGAGTAAGGCCCTGGGTTCGGTCCCCAGCTCCGAAAAAAAGAAAAAAGAAAAAAAAAAAAAATCAAGGTGATCAACAGATACCGACGACTGACATGGAAAAAAGTTAATAGATCGCCATAAAAACAGAGTAAGTGCGATGTAAACAATAAAACAGATGGGATGGAGAGATGGCTCAGCGGTTAAGAGCACTGACCGCTCTCCCAGAGGTCCTGAGTTCAAATCCCAGCAACCACATGGTGGCTCACAACCATCTGTAATGAGATCTGATGCCCTCTTCTGGTGTGTCTGAAGACAGCTACAGTGTACTCACATGCGTTAAATAAATAAATTAAAAAAAAAAAGAAAACAATAAAGCAGAAATTAAGACGAGGGACACAGAAGGACAAGGGAGATAAAACAATTAAATGTTAACAGACATAAAGTGGGAACGACGGGGTTGGGGATTTAGCTCTGTGGTAGAGTGCTTGCCTAGCAAATGCAAGGCCCTGGGTTCAGTCCCCAGCTCTGAAAAAAGAAAAAAGAAAAAAGAAAAAAAAAGAAAAGCGGGAACGAGAGGAAGGGCAAATATAGACGACTGAAACGAAATGATGGAATAAATTTATAAAATAATAATAAAGTACGAGTAAATACGAATAAATGGCAAACTGGACTTTAATAAATGTTTAAATCAAGGTGAATGACAAATACAATTTAGACAAAAAGGTTTTGAAAAATGAAAAGAAATAGAAAGCATATATGAATCAATAACAAGACTGAAGTCACAATGGCCTTTGAAGTGACACGGACGACAAACGTGAAAAACATAAATGAAATAATTTCGACAGCCACGGACATTCACATGGTGTGTTGGGAAACACCGCAGTCTTTATTTGGCGAGTAAAAACGCCTCGGGGAACTCTGTACATAGGAGGCTGGGAGCATGAATCACTCTATCTATCTATCTATCTATCTATCTATCTATCTATCTATCTATCTATCTTTTTTTTTTATTTTTCTCTCCCTTACATCTTCCCACCATACCATACGTTTCTCCTTATACAAATCCATAGATTTATATATGTTCTTAATTTCATTTTTTTCCTCTGCCACACAGCCCACCACACAGAACCTCTAGATCTCGGGATCCCCTTCTGCCAGCACCAGTGGCAAGGGCACAGCTCCCCAGAGAATTAACTCGATCCGAACATAAGCGCGACAAGAAATTAAAAGTTAAATCGGAAGTGAAACTGAAAATGAAATTTTGGCCGAAAATAAAATAAAATGAAAGGTATAAGTTTTGTGACAATCAAATCATAAATCCCAATTGGGCAAAAAATAAAATTACAAAGTCAAAATTTTGTCCAGTCCACTGTGCTCCTGTGGAATCCCTCCCTGGAACTTGCTCGGTAGAGTAGTCTAGTCCCAAACTCACAGAGGTCTGCCCTGCCTTTCTCTGAAACCTACAGAGCCAGTCAAAACCTACAATCCTTTGTTGTTTGTTTGGCAGTTTGGCAGTTTGTTTGTTCCTGGACAAAAATGTGGGCTCTCTCTGATTCCTATATGTCTGCATGCCAGAAGAGGGCACCAGAACATAAGAGGACACACCACACAGCTCCTGAGAATCCAGAGGGTTTTTTTTGTTTTGTTTGTTTTGTTTGTTTTTTCTTCCTCTTTTCTTTTTTTCCGGAGCTGGGGACCTTGCTCTTCCCAGGGCCTTGCGCTTGCTAGGCAAGCGCTCTACCACTGAGCTAAATCCCCAACCCCGAGAATCCAGGTTTTTGACCAAAACAAAAAACAACAACAGGGGCTGGAGAGATGGCTCAGCGGTTAAGAGCACTGACTGCTCTTCCAGACGTCCTGAGTTCAATTGCCAGCAACCACATGGTGGCTCACAACCATCTGTAATGAGATCTGATTGATCTCTTCTGGTGTGTCTGAAGATAACTGCAGCATACTCAGATAAATAAAAAACAAATCTAAAAAAATTAAAAACAACAACAAAAAACACAAAAACAAACAAACAAACAAAACCCCCAAAACTAACAACCTAGAGGGTAGATATCTGCCTGCCCAGGTCTTCTAGTGCTATTTAAGGCTTCCTGTAGATAATAAAGCTTGTGTATCTTTTATCCAGGAACAGAATCATCAAGGCAGGGTAGGAGAGAAGCCCTGTTTGGGATTAAACGTTTCTACAACGTAACAGGAGGAGGCGGAGGGAGAGGGGCTCCTCAGACATAAATCTAAAATAGTACAATGGATCATTTTGAAGGCGTGTGGGAGACAGAGTTTTTCTCTGAGTGAGTGTGGAACTCACTGTCCCTGAGCTCAGCTTGTGATGAGAGAGAGAGAGAGAGAGAGAGAGAGAGAGAGAGAGAGAGACAGGGATCGAATTTTCTGTGTCTCTCTGTCTCTGTCTGTCTGTCTCTCTCTCTCTGTGTCTGTCTCTCTCTCTGTCTCCCTGTCTCTGTCTCTCTTCCTCTCTCTGTCTCTCTGTCTCTCTCTGTCTCTGTCTCTCCCCCCTCCCCCATGCGTGTGTTTGTGTGTTCAACCGAGGAGGCAATGGCAGATAAATGTCTGCCCCTCCTCTGTAAGCCAGGCCACTCCATTACTGCCTTTCCTTTTTCTTAGTTTGTTTGGTTTATTCCAAGTTAATTGTATCTGTTTCTTTATTTTCCTCCTCATTTCTTTAGTTGAGTCAGGGGTCTTTGCACAAAAGCCCTGGAAATCAGTACCTGGTTCAGGTCTGCAGCCTGCTCACAGAGTTCTACCCACCTTCACCTCTCAAGTGATGCAATCAAAGACATGCAGCACCACACCTGGCTTCTTTTCACATGTACATTTACTTTAGTTCCAATGCTCATTCAGGTCTGAGAGACGGGGGAGGGAAGGAGGGAAGAGAGACAGAGAGTGACAGAGAAACAGTTGACAGAGAGGGAGAATTGTAGGTTAATTATTGTTCCGTCTCCTCAATCACGGTCTACTGGTCGCCATCGTGGCAACCATGCCCCGCAACCCTACCTTCGGTAAGATCAAGCATAATGGCGGCAACCATATAATTCCTGCTTAGTCGCACTGAACACTCCGGTCATCACTACCTGTGGAGAATTGTAAGGGGGCTCCTCTGGTCTAGAGAGTAGTACCCTTGAATGAAATGAGGATCACAGCAAGCATTATTTGTTTTGAGATATAAGATGTGGAAAGAACTATATGTGTGGATTTACAGACAGACAGACAGACAGACAGACAGACAGACAGACAGACAGACAGAGAGGACAGGACAGGACAGGACAGGACAGGACAGGACAGGACAGGACAGGACAGGAGAAAAAAACAAGAACACAAACAAAAACTCAAAATGGAAGTCCGGTTCCAAATAGTCTCTGTCTGCCCTGTCGCTCTAGTGTTGGTGGTCCAGGTTATAAAAGCTTATACATGGGTGGGTGCGGGAAGTGCTGCTGGGTGTTCAGTTCAGGTCCAAGATTATTGCGGGTAACTAGACAACAAAGAAAGCAGTTAGACTGACTCCTACAGTGTTCGGTTTCTGAGTGTGTTATCACACAGAAGAGCCTAACAGAATATGTAATGAATTCTGGCAGCAACAGCAGAAACAACCAATGAGAAAGTGTCCTTATAATACTAGCAACTGCAACAAAATGGCAGACTAGCCAGCTAACAGTTCCCTAGCCATTAACTCATCTGACATAGGCCTTCTTCACGTTGCATCTAGATAGGTCTTCCTGTCTTCCTCTCCAGTGTGTGTGTGTGTGTGTGTGTGTGTGTGTGTGTGTGTGTGTGTGTGTGTGTGTGTGTGTAAAGAGAGAGAGAAGGAGGGGGGGAGAGAGAGAGAGAGCTTTAGAGAGAGAGAGCTTTAGAGAGAGAGAGAGCTTTAAAATCAGCACTCAAGCCTTTTCTCTTCCTATCCCTATCCCAACCCCCCCCCCCAAACCAGCAGCAAAGCCACCAGCACTCGAGAGACAGAGGAAGATGAAATCTCTAGTCTGAGAAACAAGAGGAGGTAGATAAACATACCCCCCCCCTCTCTCCTTCATAATTTGTTAAAGTGTTCCCTTTGTGTTGTGTGGACTCTACTGTATTAAGCAAGTTTCACATCGTACTATCTCCAAAGAGGAGTCAACAGTCTCTTGGCGTGCAGGCAGTTGTTGCCTGCTTTAAATATTTTTTGGTGTGTTTGCTTGTTTGTTTGTTTGTTTGTTTGTTTGTTTGTTTCAAAACCGAGGGCCTGCCTGCGTTCAACAGATCCAAACCCAGTTCTCAGAGGGGAAAATGGAGTCAAGTCCGAAGTCACTGGCATTTAGGTCATCGGCCATTGACAGTCATAGGAGATGGGAATATCGTCCTTTCTCCAATGGAGACTCACCTGGGTATGCATCAACCACATCTAAAGGCAGGCCTGGGTTAGTACGGGGTGGTGGATGGGGAGGAAGGATCTGGAAAGAGCTTTGCGATGGGAAACTATGATCAGAATGTTGCACAGAAAACAAAATTTGAACTTAAAAAAAAAAAGGCTCCCGATATCTATCCAAAAATGAAAGGAAATAAAAACCGACATCAGAACTTTACTAACTGCAAATGCTCCATCTCCCTGTATCCAACCACTCCACTCCCAGATAGGTAGATGATAGTTTGCACTTCTGTCCCAGTTGGGCTGTCGAGGTTAAGGAAAGGGGAACCACCTCTGTGGTTATGTGATCCACACACGAAATAAAATAAAAGGAGCGGATAAACGTGCCTGGCATTTTAAGATGCTCAATTTCTTTGCAAGCTTCATTTTGTTTCATTCTTTTAAAGGTTTACTTATTTATTTTCACTTACATTGAGTACACTAAAGCCCTTTTCACATACACAGGGCAGTAGAGTGCATGGGATATCCCTTTGCAGAGGGTTGTGAGCCACCATGTGGTTTCTGTGGAATCGAACTCAGGACCTCTGGAAGAGCAGAGCGGTGAGTGCTCTTAACCTCGGAGCCATCTCTCCAGCCCTTGACAAGCTTTATTTAACTAAACATTAAACATGAATCAGAAACGCCAAACCCTGTACATATATGGTCCAGATTCACCCTTACTTAGAAATCCCCGAGCTGGCAGGGCGAGGCTGGGAATTGAGAGTGAGCAAAAAGGGAGTCTGCCTCTTTCCCCCAGGGTGTGCTATCAACTCCATTACCATTTCCAAACAGCTGGGTGTGAGTCTAACTAAGGTTTCCTTCAGTCAGACTTTTGCCAGGAGCCGGAGCCCTGACAGGACAGCGAGAGCGATGATCAGACATCATTTCACAGTGAAATCATCACTCGCTGATTTCAGGCAGAAAACTTTAGAAAACTCTAAACTCTAAAGAGGCACTGAAGCGTGCTAGGGCAGCAGCAGTACTTCCCCGACTGACCTTCAGGGACCTGCATATTCTCCAGCCCCGCCCCACCCCACCCCCTCTCAGCTAGCTCCTGTCCACCCCTCCCCCTCCCCCCACATACAGGGAGGAGGCCTTGTGTGGGGGGGGGGCGGCGGGGAGATGCAACTCTCTCTTTTTTTTTTCCTTTTCTTTTTTTCTTTTCTCTCTTTCTTTCTTTCTTTCTTTCTTTCTTTCTTTTTTTTTTCTTTTTTTTTTCTTTTTCCGTAGCTGGGGACCGAACCCAGGGCCTTGCGCTTGCTAGGCAAGCGCTCTACCACTGAGCTAAATCCCCAACACCCGCAACTCTCTCTTGAGAGATAGTTCGGGTCTCCCAAACAAATACATAACTAGAAACTTCATTTGTTTACTTTATTTCATCGAGCATACCATGGAAGAGGGAAAAGGAACAGGGAAGCTAGGCCAACTGGTCGAGCTCCTCCTTTCGTTTTGTTTCAAAAAGGAAAGGAAAAGCCAAAGAACCCCCTCTTTTTGGTGAAAGGAACAGAATGGTGAAAGTTGAAACATCGGCTCGCCACTTAATACTTTGGCTTTTAATAAAAGGGACAACAGATCTCCCTCCTATTTGGTTAAAAAAAAAAAAAGGAATTAAAACACCACAAAAACGTGCTGTCAGCCAGATTCCCTTTAAACCTCCGTTATAGAGGAAGACGGGTTTTTTTTAAGCATCATTTTAAATATATAAATATGTATTTGTGTGTGTGTGTGTGTGTGTGTGTGTGTGTGTGTGTGTGTGTGTCCGTCCGTCCGTCAGTCAGTCAGTCAGTCAGTCAGTCAGTCAGTCAGTCAGTGTCTTCTGTATGGAGAGGATGTGCTGACTCTGAAGCTATGATCTAGACACTTTCTAGATCACAGTTAAAAAGTTTTTAATAACTGTGTGAAGGAGACAGGTAGGGGTGTGTGTGTGTGTGTGTGTGTGTGTGCATGCATGCATGTGGGGGGGAGGGGAGGCTTTGATATCAGCACTCAAGCTTTTTTACTTCCTATCCCAATCTCCCCAAACTACCATCAAAGCAGCACTAGGGAGGCAGAGAAAGGTGAATCTGAGAGTTTCAGTCCTTCCCGCCCTACAGACGAATACAGAGAAACCCAGTCTGAGAAACTAGGGGAAGGGGGAGGGGGAGAGAAAGAGAGAGAGAGAGAGAGAGAGAGAGAGAGAGAGAGAGAGAGAGAGAGAGATCAAATTCTCTTGTGTCTGTCTCTGTTTTTCTCTATTCTCTCTCTCTCTCTCTCTCTCTCTCTCTCTCTCTCTCGTTGTGTGTGTGTGTGTGTGTGTGTGTGTGTGTGTGTGTTTGTTTGTTTGTTTGTTTCAAAACCCAGAGCCTGTCTGTAACAGATCTAAACACAGTTCTTGAAGGGGAAAATGGAAACAATTCCATAGTCTCTGGCAATGAAGTCATCTCCCATTGAAAACCACAGGAGAGGGGAATATTGTCCTCAACTAGGCATATATCAACCAGTATTTCACAGGCAGACCTTCAGGGAGGTGCAGATTCACCAGCCCTACCCTCCCTCCCATCCCCCCAGCATCCCTGCTCATCTCCTGTCCACCATTTGTTGATTCATTGTTGCTGTTGCTGTTGCTGTTGCTGTTGCTGTTGCTGTTGCTGTTGCTGTTGCTGCTGCTGTTGTTGTTGTTGTTGTTGTTGTTGTTGTTGTTGTTGTTGTTCCTGGTGTGAAGAACACTGTGAGGTAGCCTTCCTCTAATAAACCCTCTGGTCTTTAGGGATCCTTCACCCACTCACTCTCTGCCAGACTGAGTTCACAGCAGAAAACGCGTTTTTGAGAGAAACATGTTCCTGGTCCTGTGTGCCCATATTGAGGGAGGCATGAGAAAGGGATAACAAGGAAGGGAGACCCGGCAGTGGTAGGGGGCTGGGATGGGGTCGGGGGTGGGTGTCCTAGCTTGCTAATCCAACTGACCCACTTGCTGTGTAAATAAATATTTTGCATTCTGTGTCCCTTGTTTGATTTCTCACTAAATTCCAGATTGTCAATCTCCCTGTGTCGATTGCACAAGAACCCAAATGGGGATGCTGGGTGGTGAGCTGATTCCTCCCTAGAACACCTGTGCACTCTCTCATAGTCTCTAAGCTCCTTGCTGGACTCTTTTGGGCTTGGACCTGGCTGTCTGTAAGCCAGGAAGGAAGGAAGGAAGGGAGGGAGGGAGGGAGGGAGGGAGGGAGGGAGGGAGGGAGGGAGGGAGGGAGGGACAGGCCTCAGTTGAGAATCCCAATTTTCTAGTTCACTGCATCTGATGGCTGGCTGACCCTTCCAGGTGAATTGTATTTTTTTTTTCCTTTTCACTCCTTTATTTGAGTCAGGGGTGTCTGCACATAGACCTGGAAATCAGTACCTAGATCAGGCCTGCCTGCCTGCCTGCCTGCCTGCCTGCCTGCCTGCCTGCCTGCCTGCCTGCCTTCCTCTATCTCACAGAGACACAGTTCTAAACACCTCTGCCTCTTGAATGATGGAAATAAAGACATGCACGAACACCTGGCTTCCTTTCATTGTACATTTAGCCTAATTTCAGTTTTATTCATGTCTGGGAGGGAGACTTGCTTGTGTGCTGTAGTTCAATTCCTTTCACTGTGTGGTTTCCCCACCACCTTGGCCACCATGCCACGTGGAAGAGAAGAAGAGATGAACCATATTGTTGGCACCCATATAACAAACACTTGGTTGCTTCCTCTGAGCCCTCTGAGTATCCTTACATCTCTGTATTTTAAAGTGGTTTTGTTTTGTTTTTTATTGCTGTCAAACTCTCTCTCTCTCTCTCTCTCTCTCTCTCTCTCTCTCTATCTATCTATCTATATGTGTGTGTGTGTGTGTGTGTGTGTGTGTGTGTGTGTGTGTGTGTGTGTGTATTTTTTTTCTTCCCCCAGAGCTGAGGACTGAACCCAGGTCCTTGAGCTTGCTAGGCAAGGACTCTACCACTGAGCTAAAACCCCAACCCCTATCTCTGTGTTTTAAAAAGTAGACTCTGGAGCAATACCGGGCAGGTCTCCAAGGCGGGTCCTTCGCTTTATTTTATTCTTTTTGTTTTTAATTGTTAAAGATTTGTTTGTTTGTTTGTTTGTTTGTTTGTTTTATGTCTATTCGAGTACCCTGTAGGTGTCTTCAGACACCCCAGAAGAGGGCATGATTGACAATTACAGATGGTTGCAAGCCGCCATGTGTTGGCTGGGTATTGAACTCAGGACCGCTGTAAGAGCAATCAGTGCTCTTAACGACGGTGCCATCTCTCCATCCACCTACTTTATTTTATTCTCTATGCTCTCTTGTGCGAGTCAAGGTCAAGCAGGCAAGAAACACCCAAACAGATTGGTCCATCACCACTTTCTGAATTCTTTTTGTTGTTGATGTCAGGGATGTAAAGCAAGTTTACCCATGAAGAATTGTAAGGGAGTCCTTCTGATTTAGAGAATAGCAGCCTTGAAATGAAATGAGAATCACAACAAGCATTTGTCTTATTGTTTTTGTTTTTTTCTTCCTTTTTCTTCGGAGCTGAGGACCGAACCCGGGGCCTTGTGCTTCCTAGGCAAGCGGTCTACCACTGAGCTAAATCCCCAACCCCTACATTTGTCTTAAAGTCTGAAAAACACAAAACAAAACAAAACAAAACAAAACAACAACAACAACAACAACAACAACCAAGAACAAACCATGAGACCGCAGAAATCCTCAGGCGGAGGAGTAAGGAGCTAGTTTTTATTGGTTAGGGTATTATTTGGTCGGGTGGGGGTAGGGGTGGGGGTGGGGGTGGGGGTGGGGGTGTTGTCCTTCCTACACCTCTCTTGCATGAATGAGCTGAACATTACTTAAGCTTGTGTCCAAAACTGTCCATTTTTTAGATTGATCCCAGGAGGGAGGGAGCGAGCCGGGGATACAGCACACCCTCTCTGGCCTCAGAGGTCCAGGCTCCCGCTGGCAGGGCCCGAAGGGACTCCTGGGGGGAAAAAAAAATAAAGTCTCCGAGGCACCACCTAGCCGGTTTTATTCTTGAAGAAAAGCAAACATACATAATGGAATAAGGGAAAGAAAAAACCCTGTTTTCTATATACACAAGCAGTCGTAATTTGTTATAGTGTCCCCTTTGCGTAGTTTGGATTCGATGACTTTATTTTATCAAGCAAGTTTTAAACAGCGGTAACTCCAAAGAGGAGTCAACAGCCCCTTTAAGTGCAGTCAGTCATTGACCCTTTGGTCTGTCTGTCTGTCTGTCTGTCTGTTTCAAAACGAGGGAGGGCCTGCCTGCCTGCCTGCCTGCCTGCCTGCCTGCCTGCCTGCCTGCCTGCCTGCGTGCCTGCATCAGATCTAAATACAGTTCTCAGAGGGGAAGACAGAGACAAGTCAGAAGTCACTAGCACTCAATGGACGACCACCAACCTAAGGGCAGGCCTAGGGTAGAATTTGATGGACGGACGGACGGACAGACGGACGGACGGACGGATGGACAGATGGACAGAAAGGATCTAGGAGGAGCTTTGGGAAAGATGAAAAGCCTCCATTTCCCCCCAAAAGAACGAGCCCCAACAGCTGGGCTCTTCGAGATGAGTTATAAGGGGAACCACACATACAGTTTTGTATCACACATACAGTTTGTCATCATCCGTCAATACCAGGTAGACTTTTCAACGTATGTAGGTAGCTGTTGACAGGTCAGTCCTTTACTAAGCCTCATGTAAGCTCTGCAGGGTAAGCCTCAGGAATTCATCTGTGCGTCCCGCAGGGTATGCTTTCTTGCTTTGTTAAAGGCTAGACTTTGGTTGCTGTCTGTCTGTCTGTCTGTCTGTCTGTCTGTCTGTCTGTCTGTCTGTCTGAATGAATGAATGAATGAGCGAGGGAATGAACGAATGAGGAGGGGATGCACATGCCTATGGTTTTAAGATGCTTAATTTCTTTACAAGGTTTATTTATTTAAACATTAAACATTGGGGTTGGGGATTTAGCTCAGTGGTAGAGCGCTTGCCTAGGAAGCACAAGGCCCTGGGTTCGGTCCCCAGCTCCGAAAATAAAATAAAATAAAATAAAATAAAATAAAATAAACATTAAACATTAATCGGAAATAATGGAGTCAGCAGTTAAGAGTTCTGACTGTGTTCTTCCAGAGGTCCTGAGTTCTATTCCCATGGTGGCTCACAACCCTCTGTTATGGGATCGATCTGCTGTGTGTCCGAAGACAGCTGCAGTGTGCTGTTTGTAGGGTAAAGAAAAAAATACTAAAGAAGAAAAAAAAAAAGAGAGAGAAAAAGTTAGAAGCACCAAGTCAAGTCATGTAAATATTGCCCACATTCGGATTTAGACATGCCTGAGCTGTCAGGGCGAGGCTGGCTGAGAGCGAATCAGTGAACGATCGGACTCTTCCTCTCTCTGTGAGGGTGTGTCATGAACTCTATTACCATTTCCAAAGAGTTAGGTATGCTGGAGCGAAGTGGACCGGAAAGCCAAGGGAGGAGAGGTATGCCTACACGAGTCCACCCAACCCCCCCGCCCCCCCCCCCGAGGGAGACATCCTCGAGTGGTGGGGGGAGGGGCGAAGGTGTGGAGGGATAATTTCCAACAAATAAATCCCAACAAATAAATTACTAGAGACTTGATTCATTGATTTACTTTAAATTTATTGAGTGTATCGGGAAAGAGGGAAAATGGGTCAAGGAGGGAGGGAGGGAGGGAGGGAGGGAGGGAGGGAGGGAGGGAGGGAGGGAGGGAGAGAGGGATATCTTTTCCTCCAAATCTGCTGGTATGTAGTCTCAGTGCGTCAGAAAAAAGACTGCTTCTGGCCTCCTTTCTGATTACCCCAAGGCAGTCTGGTCACCGTGCTGTAATAGAAAGGGAAACCACAGTCAAGTCATGGGAGCGAGCGAGCAAGCAAGCAAAAATCATAAACAAAAGCAAAAACACGTCTGTTAAGTTGAGCAGAGCAGAGCAGAGCAGAGCAGAGTAGGGCAAAGCAATACAAGGTCACATTCCACAAAGGCTGATATAGTCTGCCATCTTGGTCTACAGAGTGAAAAGTAGAAGGAGAAAATGAATATCGCTTTGTGTGTCACAAAGTTTTTAAGTTGTAAGGAACATTGCAGGGCTAAACCTTCAAATCCTCAAACCACCCAACCCAAGCTTTCCTCCTCCTCCTCCTCCTCCTCCTCCTCCTCCTCCTCCTCCTCCTCCTCCTCCTCCTCACCCCCCATTGCCCCCCCCGTGTGGTGTGTGTGTGTGTGTGTGTGTGTGTGTGTGTGTGTGTGTGTGTGTGTGTGTGTTTGCGCACGAGCTCGAGCTCGGGCACGCATTTCTTTCACTGCACAACCATCATTGGAGGAC
>NW_028238923.1:40000-65000 GCF_021556685.1 Rattus norvegicus
CCTCCAAGAGACCAGGCGAGACGCGCCGCCACGGCCGCGGCGGCCGGGACGCCCTTCAAACCGCAACTTCCTCCCGCCCGCCGGGCGGCCCTTCCCCCCAGGCACCCCGCGACCGCCCCGGGACCCGTGCGCGCCCGGCTGCCCCCCCGTGAGGAGGGGCCCGGCAGCACGGCCGCGGGTCGGCCAGACGAGGAGCGAGAGAGAAAGGAACGCCGGCGGGCGGGGAGGGGGAGCGAACCGACAGAACGAGGACCGTCGACGGCAGGGCGGGCCGCAGCGGCACCCCCCGCGGGAGACGCCTCACAAGGGACCGGGAGGCCGCTCGGGCGGCGACCGGGCACGCGAGCCAAGCCGGCGGGAATCACACTGCACCCAACCCGGAGCAGTCCCGCCACGCCCGCGGCACCGAGCCGACCCGAAACCAACGGACAACCCCCGGGAGCCCGAGGAGACGCCAGCCGACGCGAGAGAGAACCGAGGCAGACGCCGACGCCAACCGACGAAGACCCCCGCGTGGCAGCGGGTCCCAACGTCCGACGACGCGCCGGACGCGGCCGACCGCCGGTTCCCCCAAATAAGAAGTCCGCCCCCGAGAGCGAGGCCAACCCCGCGGTTCACGGACCCTCAAGAGCCCCGCGGAGGGGGAAGGGGGGGTAGGACGGCTCCCGCGATCTCCACCGGCCGTGGGAACGCTGCCGTGGAAGGGGGGGACGAGGCGGCAACCGCAGACGCCCGAGAGCACGCGGCACGCACCACACGCGACACGACCTCGCCGCGAGAGTGGCCGGGACGTGGACGCGCGTGGGAGGGACGCACACGCGACGGAGGGCACGGGGGGAAACGGAGGCGGGTGGGACCGGGAGCCCACCGCCGCCCTTCCAAACCCACCCGTCCCGCGACGACCCCTCGCGGTGAGGGGGGTACCGCGCACGCGGGCGTGTGCACGGCCCTTCCCCGCCACCTGCCACCAGAAACCCAATCTCCCCCACAAGCTCCGCACAGCGGCAGGTCGACAGAGCCCCGTCCCGCGTGATCCCTCCTCGTACTCGGAGCGGGGAGGCGCGGGTCGCGGTAGGCGAGAGAGCAAACGCTGCGCGCAGAAGGCTGAGGTCAGGGCGGGCAGCCGAGGGGACCATCCGGGAGAAGCCCCTCGGAGATCGTAAAGCCCTTTCCGAAGATAGCTAGAGAAGGCAAATTCCTCACTGAGGGCGGGACGAACCCAACACCGACGAGCAGCCAAGGGCTCCGTGCACGCAACGGGAAACGAGCAACAGGCGCGGGACAGAACGGGAAGGACCACGCGCCAGCTGGTGGGGGGTCTGCGGTATCGGCAAAGGTCTCTTTCTCCGGGGTCTTCTTGAGCATTCGCGGACCGGGGGGACCTGCGACAGGTCCCCGCCGAGAGCCAGGCCTCTTCAAGGCGCACACAAAGGAGGAGCCTTGACTTGAGGGAGTCCGGTCTTTAAAAAGGGCCAGCCGCGATCGCTCAGCACCACCCTAACCGCGCAGGGCCCGCGGGTGAAGGCACCAAAAACATAGGCACGGGGTGGGCGCTCACCCAACGGAAGGAGCCTTTTAACCGCACACTCAACTCCTCGACCCCCCCCCTTTCTGTCACCGTGCAGAAAGCCGGCAACTAGGACAAGGGAAAGCGTAAAGGCACAAGCACCATGGAGCACAGGAGGCACGCCGGGGAGCGGGAAGCGCCACCGCCAACTCAGAAGCGGGCACCTTGGTGGTCAAAGCCCGGAACGCTCCAGGAGCACCGCAAGGCTCACACGAAGCAGGGCGCGTGCACACACCATTCGGGAAGGGTATGCACCGCAGCGGGTCTACCACCTTCCCCCGGCACGGGGGAAGAGGGCCGCGAAGCAGTGAACGGCGTGGGGGCAAGCGCCCCCGACACGTCCACAGGGACACCGCGAACCACAGCAACAAGTGTGCGCGGGTCAGCGCTCGTGCCGGACAGCCGCACCCCTGACTTCCACACACCACCCTGCAAAGGAATGGGGAGGAGAGACGAGGGGCCCGCTGGCAGAACGAGAAGAGCGGTCGCCATTCGCGCTGAATGACCATTCGCCATGAATGTCCGTCCCTCGCCTGGCGCGGCTTAGGCCCCGGCCCGAAGAGAACGCGGCAGCACCACATCGATCCAACGGGAGCGAGACACGCCATGCATCGGGAACAACGGGCGTGAGAGCTTTCTAACAACGCACTGGACGGGAATACGAGCGAGAAGAGCGAGAGAGAGCACGGGAAGAAGTCGCTAACACTGCCACACACACAAAAAAAAAAATTTACCCTTCTCGAGGGCGAGAAAAAAAAGGAAGCGTTGCACTCGGGAGGCACGTGGCGTGGAAGAACGGGACTCAACGGGCAGCGGAGGTTCGGGAACTCCTTCAAAAAAAAATAAAAATAAAAAATAAAAAATAAAAATAAAAAAATAAAATCCCCTTCGAAGGAGAAAAGGTGCAACTCGGGAGGCACACAGCAGGAAAGAAAGGGACACACCACCAAGCAGCGGAGGTTCGGGAACTCCTTCCAAAAAACAAAAAAAAAAAAAAACAAAAAACAAAAAAAAAAAAACAAATAAAAAAACCGGTCGGCCGCAGAGGAGCACGCCAGGGGGTCACTAGCACCAAACGGGAAAACCCTTCCAGTCGCACTCGGCACCAACGACTCCTACCGGTAACGGACGACAACCACCACGGGGAAATCGGGAACGCCTGACACGCGGGACGGTTGTCATAAAGCTGCCCCACAGAGCACAGGCAAGCAAGCACGGGAAAGCAGGAAGCGCGTACTCATGGGGGGACGCTAAGCTTCAAGCATCGAAGAGGCCCATGCGCAGAAGAAAAGAGCTAGGGCTGGACAAGCAAACAGCCTTGGTGCAAGCCTCTTCCAACGTCCTTTAATGACAAAAAGAGTCAAAAGGACAGCGTGTCAGCATATATCTCCAGGTACAATAAGGACAGATAGCAAAGATGAAAAGTGTAAAAGACACAGGGATAAACATGACAGGCCACACGGAACGTCTGGAAGTCATGTTCGGTGACGTGTCCCCAAGAGGTCCCCATGTAGAAAGAGAACCGGACCGCAAAGGAACAACTGGTCGACCTTAGAACCCTGAGTGCTCACAGACCGAGGAGGCCATGGTAGATAGCCTGGAACACAGCTTCCCCTCGGCCTCAGAAGTCCATGCTCCCGCTGGCAGGGACCGGGGAGGATCCTGGAAAAAATAAAGTCTCGGAGGCGCCCCCTAGCCGGGACACCTCGGCTCGGAGGCCGGGGACACAGCACCCTCTCGGCCTCAGAGGTCCAGGCTCCCGCTATCAGGGACCGAAGGGACTCCTGGAAAAGAAAAAAAAAAAAATCCGTGGCGCCACCTAGCCGGGCCACCTCGGCTCGGAGGCCGGGGACACAGCACCCTCTCGGCCTCAAAAGTGTCTATGGTCCCGCTGGCTGGGACCGAAGGGACTCCTGGAAAAGAAAAAAAAAAAAAAAAAAACTCCGTGGCGCCCCCTAGCCGGGCCACCTCGGCTCGGAGGCCGGGGACACAGCACCCTCTCGGCCTCAGAGGTCCAGGCTCCCGCTATCAGGGACCGAAGGGACTCCTGGAAAAGAAAAAGAAAAAAAAAAAAAAACTCCGTGGCGCCCCCTAGCCGGGCCACCTCGGCTCGGAGGCCGGGGACACAGCACCCTCTCGGCCTCAGAGGTCCAGGCTCCCGCTATCAGGGACCGAAGGGACTCCTGGAAAAGAAAAAGAAAAAAAAAAAAAACTCCGTGGCGCCCCCTAGCCGGGCCACCTCGGCTCGGAGGCCGGGGACACAGCACCCTCTCGGCCTCAGAGGTCCAGGCTCCCGCTATCAGGGACCGAAGGGACTCCTGGAAAAGAAAAAAAAAAAAAAAACTCCGTGGCGCCCCCTAGCCGGGCCACCTCGGCTCGGAGGCCGGGGACACAGCACCCTCTCGGCCTCAGAGGTCCAGGCTCCCGCTATCAGGGACCGAAGGGACTCCTGGAAAAGAAAAAAAAAAAATCCGTGGCGCCACCTAGCCGGGCCACCTCGGCTCGGAGGCCGGGGACACAGCACCCTCTCGGCCTCAAAAGTGTCTATGGTCCCGCTGGCTGGGACCGAAGGGACTCCTGGAAAAGAAAAAAAAAAAAAAAAAAACTCCGTGGCGCCCCCTAGCCGGGCCACCTCGGCTCGGAGGCCGGGGACACAGCACCCTCTCGGCCTCAGAGGTCCAGGCTCCCGCTATCAGGGACCGAAGGGACTCCTGGAAAAGAAAAAGAAAAAAATCCGTGGCGCCACCTAGCCGGGCCACCTCGGCTCGGAGGCCGGGGACACAGCACCCTCTCGGCCTCAAAAGTGTCTATGGTCCCGCTGGCTGGGACCGAAGGGACTCCTGGAAAAGAAAAAAAAAAAAAAAACTCCGTGGCGCCCCCTAGCCGGGCCACCTCGGCTCGGAGGCCGGGGACACAGCACCCTCTCGGCCTCAAAAGTGTCTATGGTCCCGCTGGCTGGGACCGGAGAGGAGGGAAGAAATAAAAAAAAAATAAAATAAAATAAAATAAAAAATTAAAAAAAAAAAAATTGGAAAAAAAAAAAAAAAATCCGGGACGGGGCCCAAGCCTTCTGGTCGACCTCATCCAGCTGCCACCAACCCCTCCTTGTGTCCCAATAGGTCGTACAGCCACCCTCCTCCCCTGAAGTTCTCCAGGTACAACCTCCTAGCTAGAGATGGTCCCCAGACAGGACGGCGTCTCCGTCGCGCACCCGCCTGCTTGCCTGTCACCCTCTCACCCTGGCCGGCTCACCACAGGCACTTCCCCGTCCTTTGTCACCAACCGGGGGACAGGAGCGTTGCGGAAACTTGTCGCCACTAGGTGTCGCCCGACAGCGATCTCGATCAAGCAAACCAATACAGACTGTCACGCGCCGCCGCCGCCACACACACTCATTCCGTCTCTCCGGAGTGACCTCCCTAGCTCAGGGGGACACTCACCCACGCACAACGGGGCAGGTACCCACCACTTCTCCCGAATGGCACAAACGGTCCCGGTTGTCCCGCCGGAACACAGTGAACGCGGGATGGACTCGGGGCCAACCCCCTCAGGCACCCAGAAAAGGAAAGTAGGACGGAGCGGTGAAAACAGGCCACCTCTAAGTGAAAGGACATGCACTCTCGAATCGGTTAACAATTAGCAAGGAACAGGCACAGTTAGGAAAAGGGAGCGTCCAAACTCCGTCGTGAGGGGAGGGTGGCGGCGACCTCAGTTCCACACCATTTTTAAATGGCTCACTCATTTTTAAAACCCTCCACCGATCCCGATGGGGGGGAGGGGGGTTGTTGTTGTTCTCTGTTCCTCGCTGCCACCGCCAGCCGGCACTCACCAAACCACACACCTGCCACCCTCTTTGGAAGACTAAACACAGAGAGTAAATTAAAAGAATGGTGGAATGATGGTGGAATGGTTAAAATTCCCGTGATTTGTTTTCACTCTGATCAAAACATACTTATTTTGTGCATTTGCATTCCCTTGTTCACACGTGCCTCTGTGTGTGTGGTGGGGGGAGGGAGGGAGGGAGGGAGGGAGGGAGGGAGGGAGGGAGAAAGAGAGAGAGACAGAGACAGAGAGACAGAGAGACAGAGAGAGAGAGAGAGCCAATTTAAAAAATAAAAACATGGTTAAATACAGCCACTTTGGGAAGATTGCTAGAGAGAATGCAGTCCAGAGTATGGAGGCCAGAGCTCTGGACGCTCTAGACCACAGGTCTCCCATCTCCCATATACCAGGCACCCAGCACCACCATCCCTACTTTGTTTGCTTGTGCGTTTGTTTGCTTGCTTGTTACATTAGTTTCATCCCAAGTTAATAATTATATATTTTTTTTTCTATGCACGTATTTAGTTGTGGCAGGGGAACTCCTTCTTTAGGACAGGCAGACTTAGCTAGTTAGTTAGCCAGTCAAAAGTACGTAAAAAATTTATATCAACATAAATATCATTCACTAAGAAATCCTATCTGAAGAAAAAGAAAGAAAGGAAGAAAGAAGGAAGGGAGGGAGGGAGGGAGGGAGAGAGAGAGAGAGAGAGAGAGAGAGAGAGAGAGAGAAAGAAAGAGGAAAACTGGCAGACTTAGTTTTAGTGTTTTTGTTATTGTTTATTCAAGATATTGTTTCAGGGCTGGAGAGACGGCTCAGCGGTGAAGAGCACTGACTGCTCTTCCAGAGATCCTTAGTTCAAATCCCAGCAACCACATGGTGGCTCACAACCATCTGTAATGGAATCCTCTCCTTGTGTGTTGAAGACAGTGACAGTGTGCTCATAAAATAAATAAACAATAAAAAATATGTTTGAAGATTAAAGAAAAAACTCTCTCTCTCTCTCTCTCTCTCTCTCTCTCACACACACACACACAAATAAACTCTGTAATAAAAATCAATGTGACTTCATGATCAAACTTCTATAGTCAATAGGACTAGAGAGAACACATGTCTGTAAAATAAAAGCAGAACCTTTTCTGCTTTGTTTTGTTTTGCCTCAAGGTACGTTTCTTTTGGTATAGCCCAGGCAGTCATGGAACTTGCTCCGTAGACTTATCTAGCCTCAAGCTCACAGAGGTCCACTCTGCCTGCCTCGGCCACCCACACAGCTCTCTCTGCTGACTATATGTCTGCATGCCAGAAGAGGGCACCAGAACCTAGGAGGACACACCACATGGCTCCTGAGAATCCAGGTTTTGACTTTAAAAAAAAAAAAAAAAATTCTGACAGCATAGAGGGTAGATATCTGCCTGCCAGGCTCTTCTAGTGCTGTTTAAGGTGGGGTAATAGCCATGTGAAGGAGACAAGGGGAGAGGAAAAATCGATTGGATGAGTAGTGCTGCTGAGATTAAGGAACACACACACACACACACACACACACACACACACACACACACACACACAGAGAGAGAGACAGAGACAGAGACAGACAGAGACAGACAGAGACAGTAAGACAAAGAGACAGAGAGAGAGAGATGACAGAGGGACACACCGAGGGAAAGACATCAGGACCAGCTGAATTTCTCAAGAAAAGAAAAGAAGAGAAAGGAAAAATGTTTTCTATATACACAAATCTGTATACATGATTTGTTATAGTGTCCCATTTGGGCACTTTGGATTCAACTGTGGATGGTTGTCAGCCAGCTTGGCTGACACCTGACCTCACCAAGATGGAGGCAGCCGGCCATTAGCCCTGATGTTCCAGGTCACTTCTGTTTCTCCCTTTCCCAGCCTCTAGGGAAACAGAACTTAATTAAACTCAGTTTGCACGTGCAGAAAGGTGAAGAGGCACCCAAAAGCAGCCAGAAGCCTCAGACCATCCACAGCCACATGTTCTCCTTCTGCCTATATTACTTCTAAATGATCGTATTTATTTATTTATTTATTTATTTATTTATTTACTTACTTACTTACTTACTTACTTACTTACTTTTTTTTCTTTCTTTTTTTTCGGAGCTGGGGACAGAACCCAGGGCCTTGCACTTGCTAGGCAAGCGCTCTACCACTGAGCTAAATCCCCAACCCCCTTACTTACTTACTTACTTACTTACTTACTTACTTACTTACTTATTTTTGTCATACTTAAACAATCGTTCGTCCTTGAATTCCTCCTGTATGCCAGGTAGACTTAGTCAGTCAGTCAGTCAGTCAGTCATTTAGCCAGGTCAAAATAGTTAAACATAAATATCAATAAAATCAATAAAAATCAAATGCAAACCCAATAGACAGTAAGTAAAATCGAATAAACCAAAAGATACATCATAAGCACAGAGTTTCAGCCGGACATTGAAAAGCAGCAGTTACCGAAGCAGTCTCCCTCCCACACCAACACACACACAGCTCGACCACCACCTTATCTGCACATTTTCAGCTCCTGCTTTCTAGAGTTACCAAGTTTATACACTACAGAGTTTAGCAAAGCAGGCCGGTTCACCGCACCCCCAGGGTCAGAGAACATGCTAGACCAGCTCTAGGGGATGGGCTGGGGGGCAGGGGAGGGTGGGAAGAGGGGAAACAGGCAGACTTAGGTATTCTAGTTTTGTTCATTCAAGATTCCACTTCTCTCTGTTGTAGCCCTGATAGACAGACAGGCAGGCAGGAATATTTGTTTGTTTGGCTTGGGGTTTGGGTTTGGTCCATTTGTTGGTGGATTTTGTTTTGTTTTGTTTCATTTTGTTTTTCGGGAAGTGTGGTGACTTAGTGCCTACACAAGCCAAGGCAGGAAAAATAAATAAGTAAAGATCTCTGAAACACAAATCTGGGGTGGGCTCTAGCATGGCCATGGACACACGCATGCACAGACGCACGCACGCACGCACGCACGCACGCATTGTAGACACGCACTCAAGGACACACTGGATTCTACAATGTTTGGTTTCTGAGTGTGTGTCATACAGAACCTAACAGAATATGTAATGAACTCTGGCAGTGACAGCAGAAACAACCTATGAGAAGGCGTCCTTGCAATATTAAAATGGCAGGCTAGCCAGGTGACAGTTATCTTAACCAATCTGATGTAGGCCTCATTCACACGGCATCTAGGCCTTAACAGTTAATTGTATCTGTTTCTTTATTTTCCTCTTAGGCCATCACATTGTTTTACCTAGACCTTTAACAGCCAGCAGCTACCAGCCTACAGCTACCAGTTTCTTTCTTTTCATAAAGAAACCCTGTCTGAAAAACTAGGGGAGGGAGACAAACAGATTAACAGATCTCTCTCTCTCTCTCTCTCTCTCTCTCTCTCTCTCTCTCTCTCTCGCTCTCTCGCTCTCTCGCTCTCTCGCTCTCTCGCTCTCTCGCTCTCTCGCTCTCTCGCTCTCTCGCTCTCTCGGCGCCTGTGTTTGTGTGTTCAACAGAGGAGGCAATGGCAGATAAATGTCTGCCCCTCCTCTGTAAGCCAGGCCACTCCATTACTGCCTTTCCTTTTTCTTAGTTTGTTTGGTTTATTCCAAGTTAATTGTATCTGTTTCTTTATTTTCCTCCTCATTTCTTTAGTTGAGTCAGGGGTCTTTGCACAAAAGCCCTGGAAATCAGTACCTGGATCAGGTCTGCAGCCTGCTCACAGAGTTCTACCCACCTTCACCTCTCAAGTGATGCAATCAAAGACATGCAGCACCACACCTGGCTTCTTTTCACATGTACATTTACTTTAGTTCCAATGCTCATTCAGGTCTGAGAGACGGGGGAGGGAAGGAGGGAAGAGAGACAGAGAGTGACAGAGAAACAGTTGACAGAGAGGGAGAATTGTAGGTTAATTATTGTTCCGTCTCCTCAATCACGGTCTACTGGTCGCCATCGTGGCAACCATGCCCCGCAACCCTACCTTCGGTAAGATCAAGCATAATGGCGGCAACCATATAATTCCTGCTTAGTCGCACTGAACACTCCGGTCATCACTACCTGTGGAGAATTGTAAGGGGGCTCCTCTGGTCTAGAGAGTAGTACCCTTGAATGAAATGAGGATCACAGCAAGCATTATTTGTTTTGAGATATAAGATGTGGAAAGAACTATATGTGTGGATTTACAGACAGACAGACAGACAGACAGACAGACAGACAGACAGACAGACAGACATACATACAGACAGAGAGGACAGGATAGGACAGGACAGGACAGGACAGGACAGGACAGGACAGGAGAAAAAAACAAGAACACAAACAAAAACTCAAAATGGAAGTCCGGTTCCAAATAGTCTCTGTCTGCCCTGTCGCTCTAGTGTTGGTGGTCCAGGTTATAAAAGCTTATACATGGGTGGGTGCGGGAAGTGCTGCTGGGTGTTCAGTTCAGGTCCAAGATTATTGCGGGTAACTAGACAACAAAGAAAGCAGTTAGACTGACTTCAACAGTGTTCGGTTTCTGAGTGTGTTATCACACAGAAGAGCCTAACAGAATATGTAATGAATTCTGGCAGCAACAGCAGAAACAACCAATGAGAAAGTGTCCTTATAATATTAGCAACTGCAACAAAATGGCAGACTAGCCAGCTAACAGTTCCCTAGCCATTAACTCATCTGACATAGGCCTTCTTCACGTTGCATCTAGATAGGTCTTCCTATCTTCCTCTCCAGTGCTGAGACCAAAGTGAGATCAAAGTCATGCATCACCATGGGTGCCTTCCTTTTCATTTCTTTTCTTTCATCCTAGGAAGTGAGTGTGTGTGTGTGTGTGTGTGTGTGTGTGTGTGTGTGTGTGTGTGTGTGTGTAAAGAGAGAGAGAAGGAGGGGGGGAGAGAGAGAGAGAGAGCTTTAGAGAGAGAGAGCTTTAGAGAGAGAGAGAGCTTTAAAATCAGCACTCAAGCCTTTTCTCTTCCTATCCCTATCCCAATCCCCCCCCCGAAACCAGCAGCAAAGCCACCAGCACTCGAGAGACAGAGGAAGATGAAATCTCTAGTCTGAGAAACAAGAGGAGGTAGATAAACATACCCCCCCCTCTCTCCTTCATAATTTGTTAAAGTGTTCCCTTTGTGTTGTGTGGACTCTACTTTATTAAGCAAGTTTCACATCGTACTATCTCCAAAGAGGAGTCAACAGTCTCTTGGCGTGCAGGCAGTTGTTGCCTGCTTTAAATATTTTTTGGTGTGTTTGTTTGTTTGTTTGTTTGTTTGTTTGTTTGTTTGTTTCAAAACCGAGGGCCTGCCTGCGTTCAACAGATCCAAACCCAGTTCTCAGAGGGGAAAATGGAGTCAAGTCCGAAGTCACTGGCATTTAGGTCATCGGCCATTGACAGTCATAGGAGATGGGAATATCGTCCTTTCTCCAATGGAGACTCACCTGGGTATGCATCAACCACATCTAAGGGCAGGCCTGGGTTAGTACGGGGTGGTGGATGGGGAGGAAGGATCTGGAAAGAGCTTTGCGATGGGAAACTATGATCAGAATGTTGCACAGAAAACAAAATTTGTATTTAAAAAGAAAAAAAAAAAAAGGCTATCCAAAAAATCTATCCAAAAATGAAAGGAAACAAAACAAAACAAAACAAAACAAAACAAAACAAAACAAAACAAAACAAAACCGACAGCAGAACTTTACTAACTGCAAATGCTCCATCTCCCTGTATCCAACCACTCCACTCCCAGATAGGTAGATGATAGTTTGCACTTCTGTCCCAGTTGGGTTAAGAAAAGGGGAACCACCTCTGTGGAGAGCCATCTCTCCAGCCCTTGACAAGCTTTATTTAACTAAACATTAAACATGAATCAGAAACGCCAAACCCTGTACATATATGGTCCAGATTCACCCTTACTTAGAAATCCCCGAGCTGGCAGGGCGAGGCTGGGAATTGAGAGTGAGCAAAAAGGGAGTCTGCCTCTTTCCCCCAGGGTGTGCTATCAACTCCATTACCATTTCCAAACAGCTGGGTGTGAGTCTAACTAAGGTTTCCTTCAGTCAGACATTTGCCAGGAGCCGGAGCCCTGACAGGACAGCGAGAGCGATGATCAGACATCATTTCACAGTGAAATCATCACTCGCTGATTTCAGGCAGAAAACTTTAGAAAACTCTAAACTCTAAAGAGGCACTGAAGCGTGCTAGGGCAGCGGCAGTACTTCCCCGACTGACCTTCAGGGACCTGCATATTCTCCAGCCCCGCCCCACCCCACCCCCTCTCAGCTAGCTCCTGTCCACCCCTCCCCCTCCCCCCCACATACAGGGAGGAGGCCTTGTGTGTGTGTGGGGGGGGGGGCGGCAGCGGGAAGATGCAACTCTCTCTTGAGAGAGAGTTCGGGTCTCCCAAACAAATACATAACTAGAAACTTCATTTATTTACTTTATTTCATCGAGCATACCGTGGAAGAGGGAAAAGGAACAGGGAAGCTAGGCCAACTGGTCGAGCTCCTCCTTTCGTTTTGTTTCAAAAAGGAAAGGAAAAGCCAAAGAACCCCCTCTTTTTGGTGAAAGGAACAGAATGGTGAAAGTTGAAACATCGGCTCGCCACTTAATACTTTGGCTTTTAATAAAAGGGACAGCAGATCGACTTCCGAGTTGATTAAGAGAGAGAGAGAGAAAGAGAGAGAGAGAGAGAGAGAGAGAGAGAGAGAGAGAGAGAGAGAGAGAGAATAAAAACCACAAAAAAAACGTTTTGTCGACCAGCCTCCTTTTAAACCTCTGTTACACAGGAAGACTGGTCAACCTCATTCCCCCCTCCCCCCACTCACACACACACCCCTCCCCCTCCACGGAGAGGTTTAATGAGAGAAGAAAGGTAGAAGAAGAGAGTAAAGGCCAGTCATGAGCACGTGGAGAGAATTTGGGAGGGGAATGGGGAGAGAAGGGACAAAGGGGAAGAGGGGAAGAGAGGAAGAGCAAAAGAGCAAAGAGAGGAGCAAAGAGAGCCAACCTCATATTTTATTTTTTTTTTAAAGATTTATTTATTTTATTTATGCGTAAGAGTACACTGTAGCTATTTTCAGACACACCAGAAGAGAGCATCAGATCCCATTACAGATGGTTGTCAGCCACCTTGTGGTTGCTGGTAATTGAACTCAGGACCTCTGGGAGAAATTTGTGTGTGTGTGTGTGTGTGTGTGTGTGTGTGTGTGTGTGTGTGTGTGTGTGTGTGCCCGTTAGTTTAAAAATCTGCTGTAGACCTCCCTTTTAATATCTGTTTAACAAATATTTTTACCATATTTAAATTTTATTTATTTTATTTTACTTAAAAATAATAATGAATAAAGAGTCAATGTGAATAAACAATAAAACAAAAATCAAGGTGATCGGGGTTGGGGATTTAGCTCAGTGGTAGAGCGCTTGCCTAGCAAGAGTAAGGCCCTGGGTTCGGTCCCCAGCTCCGAAAAAAAGAAAAAAGAAAAAAAAAAAAAATCAAGGTGATCAACAGATACCGACGACTGACATGGAAAAAAGTTAATAGATCGCCATAAAAACAGAGTAAGTGCGATGTAAACAATAAAACAGATGGGATGGAGAGATGGCTCAGCGGTTAAGAGCACTGACCGCTCTCCCAGAGGTCCTGAGTTCAAATCCCAGCAACCACATGGTGGCTCACAACCATCTGTAATGAGATCTGATGCCCTCTTCTGGTGTGTCTGAAGACAGCTACAGTGTACTCACATGCGTTAAATAAATAAATTAAAAAAAAAAAGAAAACAATAAAGCAGAAATTAAGACGAGGGACACAGAAGGACAAGGGAGATAAAACAATTAAATGTTAACAGACATAAAGTGGGAACGACGGGGTTGGGGATTTAGCTCTGTGGTAGAGTGCTTGCCTAGCAAATGCAAGGCCCTGGGTTCAGTCCCCAGCTCTGAAAAAAGAAAAAAGAAAAAAGAAAAAAAAAGAAAAGCGGGAACGAGAGGAAGGGCAAATATAGACGACTGAAACGAAATGATGGAATAAATTTATAAAATAATAATAAAGTACGAGTAAATACGAATAAATGGCAAACTGGACTTTAATAAATGTTTAAATCAAGGTGAATGACAAATACAATTTAGACAAAAAGGTTTTGAAAAATGAAAAGAAATAGAAAGCATATATGAATCAATAACAAGACTGAAGTCACAATGGCCTTTGAAGTGACACGGACGACAAACGTGAAAAACATAAATGAAATAATTTCGACAGCCACGGACATTCACATGGTGTGTTGGGAAACACCGCAGTCTTTATTTGGCGAGTAAAAACGCCTCGGGGAACTCTGTACATAGGAGGCTGGGAGCATGAATCACTCTATCTATCTATCTATCTATCTATCTATCTATCTATCTATCTATCTATCTTTTTTTTTTATTTTTCTCTCCCTTACATCTTCCCACCATACCATACGTTTCTCCTTATACAAATCCATAGATTTATATATGTTCTTAATTTCATTTTTTTCCTCTGCCACACAGCCCACCACACAGAACCTCTAGATCTCGGGATCCCCTTCTGCCAGCACCAGTGGCAAGGGCACAGCTCCCCAGAGAATTAACTCGATCCGAACATAAGCGCGACAAGAAATTAAAAGTTAAATCGGAAGTGAAACTGAAAATGAAATTTTGGCCGAAAATAAAATAAAATGAAAGGTATAAGTTTTGTGACAATCAAATCATAAATCCCAATTGGGCAAAAAATAAAATTACAAAGTCAAAATTTTGTCCAGTCCACTGTGCTCCTGTGGAATCCCTCCCTGGAACTTGCTCGGTAGAGTAGTCTAGTCCCAAACTCACAGAGGTCTGCCCTGCCTTTCTCTGAAACCTACAGAGCCAGTCAAAACCTACAATCCTTTGTTGTTTGTTTGGCAGTTTGGCAGTTTGTTTGTTCCTGGACAAAAATGTGGGCTCTCTCTGATTCCTATATGTCTGCATGCCAGAAGAGGGCACCAGAACATAAGAGGACACACCACACAGCTCCTGAGAATCCAGAGGGTTTTTTTTGTTTTGTTTGTTTTGTTTGTTTTTTCTTCCTCTTTTCTTTTTTTCCGGAGCTGGGGACCTTGCTCTTCCCAGGGCCTTGCGCTTGCTAGGCAAGCGCTCTACCACTGAGCTAAATCCCCAACCCCGAGAATCCAGGTTTTTGACCAAAACAAAAAACAACAACAGGGGCTGGAGAGATGGCTCAGCGGTTAAGAGCACTGACTGCTCTTCCAGACGTCCTGAGTTCAATTGCCAGCAACCACATGGTGGCTCACAACCATCTGTAATGAGATCTGATTGATCTCTTCTGGTGTGTCTGAAGATAACTGCAGCATACTCAGATAAATAAAAAACAAATCTAAAAAAATTAAAAACAACAACAAAAAACACAAAAACAAACAAACAAACAAAACCCCCAAAACTAACAACCTAGAGGGTAGATATCTGCCTGCCCAGGTCTTCTAGTGCTATTTAAGGCTTCCTGTAGATAATAAAGCTTGTGTATCTTTTATCCAGGAACAGAATCATCAAGGCAGGGTAGGAGAGAAGCCCTGTTTGGGATTAAACGTTTCTACAACGTAACAGGAGGAGGCGGAGGGAGAGGGGCTCCTCAGACATAAATCTAAAATAGTACAATGGATCATTTTGAAGGCGTGTGGGAGACAGAGTTTTTCTCTGAGTGAGTGTGGAACTCACTGTCCCTGAGCTCAGCTTGTGATGAGAGAGAGAGAGAGAGAGAGAGAGAGAGAGAGAGAGAGAGACAGGGATCGAATTTTCTGTGTCTCTCTGTCTCTGTCTGTCTGTCTCTCTCTCTCTGTGTCTGTCTCTCTCTCTGTCTCCCTGTCTCTGTCTCTCTTCCTCTCTCTGTCTCTCTGTCTCTCTCTGTCTCTGTCTCTCCCCCCTCCCCCATGCGTGTGTTTGTGTGTTCAACCGAGGAGGCAATGGCAGATAAATGTCTGCCCCTCCTCTGTAAGCCAGGCCACTCCATTACTGCCTTTCCTTTTTCTTAGTTTGTTTGGTTTATTCCAAGTTAATTGTATCTGTTTCTTTATTTTCCTCCTCATTTCTTTAGTTGAGTCAGGGGTCTTTGCACAAAAGCCCTGGAAATCAGTACCTGGTTCAGGTCTGCAGCCTGCTCACAGAGTTCTACCCACCTTCACCTCTCAAGTGATGCAATCAAAGACATGCAGCACCACACCTGGCTTCTTTTCACATGTACATTTACTTTAGTTCCAATGCTCATTCAGGTCTGAGAGACGGGGGAGGGAAGGAGGGAAGAGAGACAGAGAGTGACAGAGAAACAGTTGACAGAGAGGGAGAATTGTAGGTTAATTATTGTTCCGTCTCCTCAATCACGGTCTACTGGTCGCCATCGTGGCAACCATGCCCCGCAACCCTACCTTCGGTAAGATCAAGCATAATGGCGGCAACCATATAATTCCTGCTTAGTCGCACTGAACACTCCGGTCATCACTACCTGTGGAGAATTGTAAGGGGGCTCCTCTGGTCTAGAGAGTAGTACCCTTGAATGAAATGAGGATCACAGCAAGCATTATTTGTTTTGAGATATAAGATGTGGAAAGAACTATATGTGTGGATTTACAGACAGACAGACAGACAGACAGACAGACAGACAGACAGACAGACAGAGAGGACAGGACAGGACAGGACAGGACAGGACAGGACAGGACAGGACAGGACAGGAGAAAAAAACAAGAACACAAACAAAAACTCAAAATGGAAGTCCGGTTCCAAATAGTCTCTGTCTGCCCTGTCGCTCTAGTGTTGGTGGTCCAGGTTATAAAAGCTTATACATGGGTGGGTGCGGGAAGTGCTGCTGGGTGTTCAGTTCAGGTCCAAGATTATTGCGGGTAACTAGACAACAAAGAAAGCAGTTAGACTGACTCCTACAGTGTTCGGTTTCTGAGTGTGTTATCACACAGAAGAGCCTAACAGAATATGTAATGAATTCTGGCAGCAACAGCAGAAACAACCAATGAGAAAGTGTCCTTATAATACTAGCAACTGCAACAAAATGGCAGACTAGCCAGCTAACAGTTCCCTAGCCATTAACTCATCTGACATAGGCCTTCTTCACGTTGCATCTAGATAGGTCTTCCTGTCTTCCTCTCCAGTGTGTGTGTGTGTGTGTGTGTGTGTGTGTGTGTGTGTGTGTGTGTGTGTGTGTGTGTGTAAAGAGAGAGAGAAGGAGGGGGGGAGAGAGAGAGAGAGCTTTAGAGAGAGAGAGCTTTAGAGAGAGAGAGAGCTTTAAAATCAGCACTCAAGCCTTTTCTCTTCCTATCCCTATCCCAACCCCCCCCCCCAAACCAGCAGCAAAGCCACCAGCACTCGAGAGACAGAGGAAGATGAAATCTCTAGTCTGAGAAACAAGAGGAGGTAGATAAACATACCCCCCCCCTCTCTCCTTCATAATTTGTTAAAGTGTTCCCTTTGTGTTGTGTGGACTCTACTGTATTAAGCAAGTTTCACATCGTACTATCTCCAAAGAGGAGTCAACAGTCTCTTGGCGTGCAGGCAGTTGTTGCCTGCTTTAAATATTTTTTGGTGTGTTTGCTTGTTTGTTTGTTTGTTTGTTTGTTTGTTTGTTTCAAAACCGAGGGCCTGCCTGCGTTCAACAGATCCAAACCCAGTTCTCAGAGGGGAAAATGGAGTCAAGTCCGAAGTCACTGGCATTTAGGTCATCGGCCATTGACAGTCATAGGAGATGGGAATATCGTCCTTTCTCCAATGGAGACTCACCTGGGTATGCATCAACCACATCTAAAGGCAGGCCTGGGTTAGTACGGGGTGGTGGATGGGGAGGAAGGATCTGGAAAGAGCTTTGCGATGGGAAACTATGATCAGAATGTTGCACAGAAAACAAAATTTGAACTTAAAAAAAAAAAGGCTCCCGATATCTATCCAAAAATGAAAGGAAATAAAAACCGACATCAGAACTTTACTAACTGCAAATGCTCCATCTCCCTGTATCCAACCACTCCACTCCCAGATAGGTAGATGATAGTTTGCACTTCTGTCCCAGTTGGGCTGTCGAGGTTAAGGAAAGGGGAACCACCTCTGTGGTTATGTGATCCACACACGAAATAAAATAAAAGGAGCGGATAAACGTGCCTGGCATTTTAAGATGCTCAATTTCTTTGCAAGCTTCATTTTGTTTCATTCTTTTAAAGGTTTACTTATTTATTTTCACTTACATTGAGTACACTAAAGCCCTTTTCACATACACAGGGCAGTAGAGTGCATGGGATATCCCTTTGCAGAGGGTTGTGAGCCACCATGTGGTTTCTGTGGAATCGAACTCAGGACCTCTGGAAGAGCAGAGCGGTGAGTGCTCTTAACCTCGGAGCCATCTCTCCAGCCCTTGACAAGCTTTATTTAACTAAACATTAAACATGAATCAGAAACGCCAAACCCTGTACATATATGGTCCAGATTCACCCTTACTTAGAAATCCCCGAGCTGGCAGGGCGAGGCTGGGAATTGAGAGTGAGCAAAAAGGGAGTCTGCCTCTTTCCCCCAGGGTGTGCTATCAACTCCATTACCATTTCCAAACAGCTGGGTGTGAGTCTAACTAAGGTTTCCTTCAGTCAGACTTTTGCCAGGAGCCGGAGCCCTGACAGGACAGCGAGAGCGATGATCAGACATCATTTCACAGTGAAATCATCACTCGCTGATTTCAGGCAGAAAACTTTAGAAAACTCTAAACTCTAAAGAGGCACTGAAGCGTGCTAGGGCAGCAGCAGTACTTCCCCGACTGACCTTCAGGGACCTGCATATTCTCCAGCCCCGCCCCACCCCACCCCCTCTCAGCTAGCTCCTGTCCACCCCTCCCCCTCCCCCCACATACAGGGAGGAGGCCTTGTGTGGGGGGGGGGCGGCGGGGAGATGCAACTCTCTCTTTTTTTTTTCCTTTTCTTTTTTTCTTTTCTCTCTTTCTTTCTTTCTTTCTTTCTTTCTTTCTTTTTTTTTTCTTTTTTTTTTCTTTTTCCGTAGCTGGGGACCGAACCCAGGGCCTTGCGCTTGCTAGGCAAGCGCTCTACCACTGAGCTAAATCCCCAACACCCGCAACTCTCTCTTGAGAGATAGTTCGGGTCTCCCAAACAAATACATAACTAGAAACTTCATTTGTTTACTTTATTTCATCGAGCATACCATGGAAGAGGGAAAAGGAACAGGGAAGCTAGGCCAACTGGTCGAGCTCCTCCTTTCGTTTTGTTTCAAAAAGGAAAGGAAAAGCCAAAGAACCCCCTCTTTTTGGTGAAAGGAACAGAATGGTGAAAGTTGAAACATCGGCTCGCCACTTAATACTTTGGCTTTTAATAAAAGGGACAACAGATCTCCCTCCTATTTGGTTAAAAAAAAAAAAAGGAATTAAAACACCACAAAAACGTGCTGTCAGCCAGATTCCCTTTAAACCTCCGTTATAGAGGAAGACGGGTTTTTTTTAAGCATCATTTTAAATATATAAATATGTATTTGTGTGTGTGTGTGTGTGTGTGTGTGTGTGTGTGTGTGTGTGTGTCCGTCCGTCCGTCAGTCAGTCAGTCAGTCAGTCAGTCAGTCAGTCAGTCAGTGTCTTCTGTATGGAGAGGATGTGCTGACTCTGAAGCTATGATCTAGACACTTTCTAGATCACAGTTAAAAAGTTTTTAATAACTGTGTGAAGGAGACAGGTAGGGGTGTGTGTGTGTGTGTGTGTGTGTGTGCATGCATGCATGTGGGGGGGAGGGGAGGCTTTGATATCAGCACTCAAGCTTTTTTACTTCCTATCCCAATCTCCCCAAACTACCATCAAAGCAGCACTAGGGAGGCAGAGAAAGGTGAATCTGAGAGTTTCAGTCCTTCCCGCCCTACAGACGAATACAGAGAAACCCAGTCTGAGAAACTAGGGGAAGGGGGAGGGGGAGAGAAAGAGAGAGAGAGAGAGAGAGAGAGAGAGAGAGAGAGAGAGAGAGAGAGAGATCAAATTCTCTTGTGTCTGTCTCTGTTTTTCTCTATTCTCTCTCTCTCTCTCTCTCTCTCTCTCTCTCTCTCTCGTTGTGTGTGTGTGTGTGTGTGTGTGTGTGTGTGTGTGTTTGTTTGTTTGTTTGTTTCAAAACCCAGAGCCTGTCTGTAACAGATCTAAACACAGTTCTTGAAGGGGAAAATGGAAACAATTCCATAGTCTCTGGCAATGAAGTCATCTCCCATTGAAAACCACAGGAGAGGGGAATATTGTCCTCAACTAGGCATATATCAACCAGTATTTCACAGGCAGACCTTCAGGGAGGTGCAGATTCACCAGCCCTACCCTCCCTCCCATCCCCCCAGCATCCCTGCTCATCTCCTGTCCACCATTTGTTGATTCATTGTTGCTGTTGCTGTTGCTGTTGCTGTTGCTGTTGCTGTTGCTGTTGCTGTTGCTGCTGCTGTTGTTGTTGTTGTTGTTGTTGTTGTTGTTGTTGTTGTTGTTCCTGGTGTGAAGAACACTGTGAGGTAGCCTTCCTCTAATAAACCCTCTGGTCTTTAGGGATCCTTCACCCACTCACTCTCTGCCAGACTGAGTTCACAGCAGAAAACGCGTTTTTGAGAGAAACATGTTCCTGGTCCTGTGTGCCCATATTGAGGGAGGCATGAGAAAGGGATAACAAGGAAGGGAGACCCGGCAGTGGTAGGGGGCTGGGATGGGGTCGGGGGTGGGTGTCCTAGCTTGCTAATCCAACTGACCCACTTGCTGTGTAAATAAATATTTTGCATTCTGTGTCCCTTGTTTGATTTCTCACTAAATTCCAGATTGTCAATCTCCCTGTGTCGATTGCACAAGAACCCAAATGGGGATGCTGGGTGGTGAGCTGATTCCTCCCTAGAACACCTGTGCACTCTCTCATAGTCTCTAAGCTCCTTGCTGGACTCTTTTGGGCTTGGACCTGGCTGTCTGTAAGCCAGGAAGGAAGGAAGGAAGGGAGGGAGGGAGGGAGGGAGGGAGGGAGGGAGGGAGGGAGGGAGGGAGGGAACAGGCCTCAGTTGAGAATCCCAATTTTCTAGTTCACTGCATCTGATGGCTGGCTGACCCTTCCAGGTGAATTGTATTTTTTTTTTCCTTTTCACTCCTTTATTTGAGTCAGGGGTGTCTGCACATAGACCTGGAAATCAGTACCTAGATCAGGCCTGCCTGCCTGCCTGCCTGCCTGCCTGCCTGCCTGCCTGCCTGCCTGCCTGCCTTCCTCTATCTCACAGAGACACAGTTCTAAACACCTCTGCCTCTTGAATGATGGAAATAAAGACATGCACGAACACCTGGCTTCCTTTCATTGTACATTTAGCCTAATTTCAGTTTTATTCATGTCTGGGAGGGAGACTTGCTTGTGTGCTGTAGTTCAATTCCTTTCACTGTGTGGTTTCCCCACCACCTTGGCCACCATGCCACGTGGAAGAGAAGAAGAGATGAACCATATTGTTGGCACCCATATAACAAACACTTGGTTGCTTCCTCTGAGCCCTCTGAGTATCCTTACATCTCTGTATTTTAAAGTGGTTTTGTTTTGTTTTTTATTGCTGTCAAACTCTCTCTCTCTCTCTCTCTCTCTCTCTCTCTCTATCTATCTATCTATATGTGTGTGTGTGTGTGTGTGTGTGTGTGTGTGTGTGTGTGTGTGTGTGTGTATTTTTTTTCTTCCCCCAGAGCTGAGGACTGAACCCAGGTCCTTGAGCTTGCTAGGCAAGGACTCTACCACTGAGCTAAAACCCCAACCCCTATCTCTGTGTTTTAAAAAGTAGACTCTGGAGCAATACCGGGCAGGTCTCCAAGGCGGGTCCTTCGCTTTATTTTATTCTTTTTGTTTTTAATTGTTAAAGATTTGTTTGTTTGTTTGTTTGTTTGTTTGTTTTATGTCTATTCGAGTACCCTGTAGGTGTCTTCAGACACCCCAGAAGAGGGCATGATTGACAATTACAGATGGTTGCAAGCCGCCATGTGTTGGCTGGGTATTGAACTCAGGACCGCTGTAAGAGCAATCAGTGCTCTTAACGACGGTGCCATCTCTCCATCCACCTACTTTATTTTATTCTCTATGCTCTCTTGTGCGAGTCAAGGTCAAGCAGGCAAGAAACACCCAAACAGATTGGTCCATCACCACTTTCTGAATTCTTTTTGTTGTTGATGTCAGGGATGTAAAGCAAGTTTACCCATGAAGAATTGTAAGGGAGTCCTTCTGATTTAGAGAATAGCAGCCTTGAAATGAAATGAGAATCACAACAAGCATTTGTCTTATTGTTTTTGTTTTTTTCTTCCTTTTTCTTCGGAGCTGAGGACCGAACCCGGGGCCTTGTGCTTCCTAGGCAAGCGGTCTACCACTGAGCTAAATCCCCAACCCCTACATTTGTCTTAAAGTCTGAAAAACACAAAACAAAACAAAACAAAACAAAACAACAACAACAACAACAACAACAACCAAGAACAAACCATGAGACCGCAGAAATCCTCAGGCGGAGGAGTAAGGAGCTAGTTTTTATTGGTTAGGGTATTATTTGGTCGGGTGGGGGTAGGGGTGGGGGTGGGGGTGGGGGTGGGGGTGTTGTCCTTCCTACACCTCTCTTGCATGAATGAGCTGAACATTACTTAAGCTTGTGTCCAAAACTGTCCATTTTTTAGATTGATCCCAGGAGGGAGGGAGCGAGCCGGGGATACAGCACACCCTCTCTGGCCTCAGAGGTCCAGGCTCCCGCTGGCAGGGCCCGAAGGGACTCCTGGGGGGAAAAAAAAATAAAGTCTCCGAGGCACCACCTAGCCGGTTTTATTCTTGAAGAAAAGCAAACATACATAATGGAATAAGGGAAAGAAAAAACCCTGTTTTCTATATACACAAGCAGTCGTAATTTGTTATAGTGTCCCCTTTGCGTAGTTTGGATTCGATGACTTTATTTTATCAAGCAAGTTTTAAACAGCGGTAACTCCAAAGAGGAGTCAACAGCCCCTTTAAGTGCAGTCAGTCATTGACCCTTTGGTCTGTCTGTCTGTCTGTCTGTCTGTTTCAAAACGAGGGAGGGCCTGCCTGCCTGCCTGCCTGCCTGCCTGCCTGCCTGCCTGCCTGCCTGCCTGCGTGCCTGCATCAGATCTAAATACAGTTCTCAGAGGGGAAGACAGAGACAAGTCAGAAGTCACTAGCACTCAATGGACGACCACCAACCTAAGGGCAGGCCTAGGGTAGAATTTGATGGACGGACGGACGGACAGACGGACGGACGGACGGATGGACAGATGGACAGAAAGGATCTAGGAGGAGCTTTGGGAAAGATGAAAAGCCTCCATTTCCCCCCAAAAGAACGAGCCCCAACAGCTGGGCTCTTCGAGATGAGTTATAAGGGGAACCACACATACAGTTTTGTATCACACATACAGTTTGTCATCATCCGTCAATACCAGGTAGACTTTTCAACGTATGTAGGTAGCTGTTGACAGGTCAGTCCTTTACTAAGCCTCATGTAAGCTCTGCAGGGTAAGCCTCAGGAATTCATCTGTGCGTCCCGCAGGGTATGCTTTCTTGCTTTGTTAAAGGCTAGACTTTGGTTGCTGTCTGTCTGTCTGTCTGTCTGTCTGTCTGTCTGTCTGTCTGTCTGTCTGAATGAATGAATGAATGAGCGAGGGAATGAACGAATGAGGAGGGGATGCACATGCCTATGGTTTTAAGATGCTTAATTTCTTTACAAGGTTTATTTATTTAAACATTAAACATTGGGGTTGGGGATTTAGCTCAGTGGTAGAGCGCTTGCCTAGGAAGCACAAGGCCCTGGGTTCGGTCCCCAGCTCCGAAAATAAAATAAAATAAAATAAAATAAAATAAAATAAACATTAAACATTAATCGGAAATAATGGAGTCAGCAGTTAAGAGTTCTGACTGTGTTCTTCCAGAGGTCCTGAGTTCTATTCCCATGGTGGCTCACAACCCTCTGTTATGGGATCGATCTGCTGTGTGTCCGAAGACAGCTGCAGTGTGCTGTTTGTAGGGTAAAGAAAAAAATACTAAAGAAGAAAAAAAAAAAGAGAGAGAAAAAGTTAGAAGCACCAAGTCAAGTCATGTAAATATTGCCCACATTCGGATTTAGACATGCCTGAGCTGTCAGGGCGAGGCTGGCTGAGAGCGAATCAGTGAACGATCGGACTCTTCCTCTCTCTGTGAGGGTGTGTCATGAACTCTATTACCATTTCCAAAGAGTTAGGTATGCTGGAGCGAAGTGGACCGGAAAGCCAAGGGAGGAGAGGTATGCCTACACGAGTCCACCCAACCCCCCCGCCCCCCCCCCCGAGGGAGACATCCTCGAGTGGTGGGGGGAGGGGCGAAGGTGTGGAGGGATAATTTCCAACAAATAAATCCCAACAAATAAATTACTAGAGACTTGATTCATTGATTTACTTTAAATTTATTGAGTGTATCGGGAAAGAGGGAAAATGGGTCAAGGAGGGAGGGAGGGAGGGAGGGAGGGAGGGAGGGAGGGAGGGAGGGAGGGAGGGAGAGAGGGATATCTTTTCCTCCAAATCTGCTGGTATGTAGTCTCAGTGCGTCAGAAAAAAGACTGCTTCTGGCCTCCTTTCTGATTACCCCAAGGCAGTCTGGTCACCGTGCTGTAATAGAAAGGGAAACCACAGTCAAGTCATGGGAGCGAGCGAGCAAGCAAGCAAAAATCATAAACAAAAGCAAAAACACGTCTGTTAAGTTGAGCAGAGCAGAGCAGAGCAGAGCAGAGTAGGGCAAAGCAATACAAGGTCACATTCCACAAAGGCTGATATAGTCTGCCATCTTGGTCTACAGAGTGAAAAGTAGAAGGAGAAAATGAATATCGCTTTGTGTGTCACAAAGTTTTTAAGTTGTAAGGAACATTGCAGGGCTAAACCTTCAAATCCTCAAACCACCCAACCCAAGCTTTCCTCCTCCTCCTCCTCCTCCTCCTCCTCCTCCTCCTCCTCCTCCTCCTCCTCCTCCTCACCCCCCATTGCCCCCCCCGTGTGGTGTGTGTGTGTGTGTGTGTGTGTGTGTGTGTGTGTGTGTGTGTGTGTGTGTGTTTGCGCACGAGCTCGAGCTCGGGCACGCATTTCTTTCACTGCACAACCATCATTGGAGGACGTTTAAATAAACACGAATGAATCAGACAGGCAGACAGACAGGGGCCCATAATGGATCCCTACAACTCGGTGGTGGTGGTGGTGGTGGTGGTGGTGGTGGTGGTGGTGGTGGTGGTGGTGGTGGTGGTGGTACACACCGATTTGTTGACCTCTTTCTTTTAAAGAAAGGACAAGAAACAAAGAGAAATAAAAATGAAGGAATATAGACCTAGCCAAATATTATTTTATTCCCTCCTTCATGGAGCGACAAGAAGATTTATTCATCAACCTTCGTCTAGAATAAGAAAGTAATTGCAAATGAAATCGAGCCATCTTACTGTAATAAGATGTTATCGAGAGAAAGGGGAATTGGATACTGGATCCATTGCTGCCCCCCCCCCCCACACACACAAATTGGAAAGAAAAGCAACTCCCCAGATCGCTCAACTAACGAGGCTTATTTAAAACTGGAAAAAGAGGGCTGGAGAGATGTCTCAGCGG
>NW_028238924.1:0-22500 GCF_021556685.1 Rattus norvegicus
TTTTGGGGGGAAATGGAGGCTTTTCATCTTTCCCAAAGCTCCTCCTAGATCCTTTCTGTCCATCTGTCCATCCGTCCGTCCGTCCGTCTGTCCGTCCGTCCGTCCATCAAATTCTACCCTAGGCCTGCCCTTAGGTTGGTGGTCGTCCATTGAGTGCTAGTGACTTCTGACTTGTCTCTGTCTTCCCCTCTGAGAACTGTATTTAGATCTGATGCAGGCACGCAGGCAGGCAGGCAGGCAGGCAGGCAGGCAGGCAGGCAGGCAGGCAGGCAGGCCCTCCCTCGTTTTGAAACAGACAGACAGACAGACAGACAGACCAAAGGGTCAATGACTGACTGCACTTAAAGGGGCTGTTGACTCCTCTTTGGAGTTACCGCTGTTTAAAACTTGCTTGATAAAATAAAGTCATCGAATCCAAACTACGCAAAGGGGACACTATAACAAATTACGACTGCTTGTGTATATAGAAAACAGGGTTTTTTCTTTCCCTTATTCCATTATGTATGTTTGCTTTTCTTCAAGAATAAAACCGGCTAGGTGGTGCCTCGGAGACTTTATTTTTTTTTCCCCCCAGGAGTCCCTTCGGGCCCTGCCAGCGGGAGCCTGGACCTCTGAGGCCAGAGAGGGTGTGCTGTATCCCCGGCTCGCTCCCTCCCTCCTGGGATCAATCTAAAAAATGGACAGTTTTGGACACAAGCTTAAGTAATGTTCAGCTCATTCATGCAAGAGAGGTGTAGGAAGGACAACACCCCCACCCCCACCCCCACCCCCACCCCTACCCCCACCCGACCAAATAATACCCTAACCAATAAAAACTAGCTCCTTACTCCTCCGCCTGAGGATTTCTGCGGTCTCATGGTTTGTTCTTGGTTGTTGTTGTTGTTGTTGTTGTTGTTTTGTTTTGTTTTGTTTTGTTTTGTGTTTTTCAGACTTTAAGACAAATGTAGGGGTTGGGGATTTAGCTCAGTGGTAGACCGCTTGCCTAGGAAGCACAAGGCCCCGGGTTCGGTCCTCAGCTCCGAAGAAAAAGGAAGAAAAAAACAAAAACAATAAGACAAATGCTTGTTGTGATTCTCATTTCATTTCAAGGCTGCTATTCTCTAAATCAGAAGGACTCCCTTACAATTCTTCATGGGTAAACTTGCTTTACATCCCTGACATCAACAACAAAAAGAATTCAGAAAGTGGTGATGGACCAATCTGTTTGGGTGTTTCTTGCCTGCTTGACCTTGACTCGCACAAGAGAGCATAGAGAATAAAATAAAGTAGGTGGATGGAGAGATGGCACCGTCGTTAAGAGCACTGATTGCTCTTACAGCGGTCCTGAGTTCAATACCCAGCCAACACATGGCGGCTTGCAACCATCTGTAATTGTCAATCATGCCCTCTTCTGGGGTGTCTGAAGACACCTACAGGGTACTCGAATAGACATAAAACAAACAAACAAACAAACAAACAAACAAATCTTTAACAATTAAAAACAAAAAGAATAAAATAAAGCGAAGGACCCGCCTTGGAGACCTGCCCGGTATTGCTCCAGAGTCTACTTTTTAAAACACAGAGATAGGGGTTGGGGTTTTAGCTCAGTGGTAGAGTCCTTGCCTAGCAAGCTCAAGGACCTGGGTTCAGTCCTCAGCTCTGGGGGAAGAAAAAAAATACACACACACACACACACACACACACACACACACACACACACACACACACATATATAGATAGATAGATAGAGAGAGAGAGAGAGAGAGAGAGAGAGAGAGAGTTTGACAGCAATAAAAAACAAAACAAAACCACTTTAAAATACAGAGATGTAAGGATACTCAGAGGGCTCAGAGGAAGCAACCAAGTGTTTGTTATATGGGTGCCAACAATATGGTTCATCTCTTCTTCTCTTCCACGTGGCATGGTGGCCAAGGTGGTGGGGAAACCACACAGTGAAAGGAATTGAACTACAGCACACAAGCAAGTCTCCCTCCCAGACATGAATAAAACTGAAATTAGGCTAAATGTACAATGAAAGGAAGCCAGGTGTTCGTGCATGTCTTTATTTCCATCATTCAAGAGGCAGAGGTGTTTAGAACTGTGTCTCTGTGAGATAGAGGAAGGCAGGCAGGCAGGCAGGCAGGCAGGCAGGCAGGCAGGCAGGCAGGCAGGCAGGCCTGATCTAGGTACTGATTTCCAGGTCTATGTGCAGACACCCCTGACTCAAATAAAGGAGTGAAAAGGAAAAAAAAAATACAATTCACCTGGAAGGGTCAGCCAGCCATCAGATGCAGTGAACTAGAAAATTGGGATTCTCAACTGAGGCCTGTTCCCTCCCTCCCTCCCTCCCTCCCTCCCTCCCTCCCTCCCTCCCTCCCTCCCTTCCTTCCTTCCTTCCTGGCTTACAGACAGCCAGGTCCAAGCCCAAAAGAGTCCAGCAAGGAGCTTAGAGACTATGAGAGAGTGCACAGGTGTTCTAGGGAGGAATCAGCTCACCACCCAGCATCCCCATTTGGGTTCTTGTGCAATCGACACAGGGAGATTGACAATCTGGAATTTAGTGAGAAATCAAACAAGGGACACAGAATGCAAAATATTTATTTACACAGCAAGTGGGTCAGTTGGATTAGCAAGCTAGGACACCCACCCCCGACCCCATCCCAGCCCCCTACCACTGCCGGGTCTCCCTTCCTTGTTATCCCTTTCTCATGCCTCCCTCAATATGGGCACACAGGACCAGGAACATGTTTCTCTCAAAAACGCGTTTTCTGCTGTGAACTCAGTCTGGCAGAGAGTGAGTGGGTGAAGGATCCCTAAAGACCAGAGGGTTTATTAGAGGAAGGCTACCTCACAGTGTTCTTCACACCAGGAACAACAACAACAACAACAACAACAACAACAACAACAACAACAGCAGCAGCAACAGCAACAGCAACAGCAACAGCAACAGCAACAGCAACAGCAACAGCAACAATGAATCAACAAATGGTGGACAGGAGATGAGCAGGGATGCTGGGGGGATGGGAGGGAGGGTAGGGCTGGTGAATCTGCACCTCCCTGAAGGTCTGCCTGTGAAATACTGGTTGATATATGCCTAGTTGAGGACAATATTCCCCTCTCCTGTGGTTTTCAATGGGAGATGACTTCATTGCCAGAGACTATGGAATTGTTTCCATTTTCCCCTTCAAGAACTGTGTTTAGATCTGTTACAGACAGGCTCTGGGTTTTGAAACAAACAAACAAACAAACACACACACACACACACACACACACACACACACACAACGAGAGAGAGAGAGAGAGAGAGAGAGAGAGAGAGAGAGAATAGAGAAAAACAGAGACAGACACAAGAGAATTTGATCTCTCTCTCTCTCTCTCTCTCTCTCTCTCTCTCTCTCTCTCTCTCTCTCTTTCTCTCCCCCTCCCCCTTCCCCTAGTTTCTCAGACTGGGTTTCTCTGTATTCGTCTGTAGGGCGGGAAGGACTGAAACTCTCAGATTCACCTTTCTCTGCCTCCCTAGTGCTGCTTTGATGGTAGTTTGGGGAGATTGGGATAGGAAGTAAAAAAGCTTGAGTGCTGATATCAAAGCCTCCCCTCCCCCCCACATGCATGCATGCACACACACACACACACACACACACACCCCTACCTGTCTCCTTCACACAGTTATTAAAAACTTTTTAACTGTGATCTAGAAAGTGTCTAGATCATAGCTTCAGAGTCAGCACATCCTCTCCATACAGAAGACACTGACTGACTGACTGACTGACTGACTGACTGACTGACTGACGGACGGACGGACACACACACACACACACACACACACACACACACACACACACACAAATACATATTTATATATTTAAAATGATGCTTAAAAAAAACCCGTCTTCCTCTATAACGGAGGTTTAAAGGGAATCTGGCTGACAGCACGTTTTTGTGGTGTTTTAATTCCTTTTTTTTTTTTTAACCAAATAGGAGGGAGATCTGTTGTCCCTTTTATTAAAAGCCAAAGTATTAAGTGGCGAGCCGATGTTTCAACTTTCACCATTCTGTTCCTTTCACCAAAAAGAGGGGGTTCTTTGGCTTTTCCTTTCCTTTTTGAAACAAAACGAAAGGAGGAGCTCGACCAGTTGGCCTAGCTTCCCTGTTCCTTTTCCCTCTTCCATGGTATGCTCGATGAAATAAAGTAAACAAATGAAGTTTCTAGTTATGTATTTGTTTGGGAGACCCGAACTATCTCTCAAGAGAGAGTTGCGGGTGTTGGGGATTTAGCTCAGTGGTAGAGCGCTTGCCTAGCAAGCGCAAGGCCCTGGGTTCGGTCCCCAGCTACGGAAAAAGAAAAAAAAAAGAAAAAAAAAAGAAAGAAAGAAAGAAAGAAAGAAAGAAAGAGAGAAAAGAAAAAAAGAAAAGGAAAAAAAAAAGAGAGAGTTGCATCTCCCCGCCGCCCCCCCCCCACACAAGGCCTCCTCCCTGTATGTGGGGGGAGGGGGAGGGGTGGACAGGAGCTAGCTGAGAGGGGGTGGGGTGGGGCGGGGCTGGAGAATATGCAGGTCCCTGAAGGTCAGTCGGGGAAGTACTGCTGCTGCCCTAGCACGCTTCAGTGCCTCTTTAGAGTTTAGAGTTTTCTAAAGTTTTCTGCCTGAAATCAGCGAGTGATGATTTCACTGTGAAATGATGTCTGATCATCGCTCTCGCTGTCCTGTCAGGGCTCCGGCTCCTGGCAAAAGTCTGACTGAAGGAAACCTTAGTTAGACTCACACCCAGCTGTTTGGAAATGGTAATGGAGTTGATAGCACACCCTGGGGGAAAGAGGCAGACTCCCTTTTTGCTCACTCTCAATTCCCAGCCTCGCCCTGCCAGCTCGGGGATTTCTAAGTAAGGGTGAATCTGGACCATATATGTACAGGGTTTGGCGTTTCTGATTCATGTTTAATGTTTAGTTAAATAAAGCTTGTCAAGGGCTGGAGAGATGGCTCCGAGGTTAAGAGCACTCACCGCTCTGCTCTTCCAGAGGTCCTGAGTTCGATTCCACAGAAACCACATGGTGGCTCACAACCCTCTGCAAAGGGATATCCCATGCACTCTACTGCCCTGTGTATGTGAAAAGGGCTTTAGTGTACTCAATGTAAGTGAAAATAAATAAGTAAACCTTTAAAAGAATGAAACAAAATGAAGCTTGCAAAGAAATTGAGCATCTTAAAATGCCAGGCACGTTTATCCGCTCCTTTTATTTTATTTCGTGTGTGGATCACATAACCACAGAGGTGGTTCCCCTTTCCTTAACCTCGACAGCCCAACTGGGACAGAAGTGCAAACTATCATCTACCTATCTGGGAGTGGAGTGGTTGGATACAGGGAGATGGAGCATTTGCAGTTAGTAAAGTTCTGATGTCGGTTTTTATTTCCTTTCATTTTTGGATAGATATCGGGAGCCTTTTTTTTTTTAAGTTCAAATTTTGTTTTCTGTGCAACATTCTGATCATAGTTTCCCATCGCAAAGCTCTTTCCAGATCCTTCCTCCCCATCCACCACCCCGTACTAACCCAGGCCTGCCTTTAGATGTGGTTGATGCATACCCAGGTGAGTCTCCATTGGAGAAAGGACGATATTCCCATCTCCTATGACTGTCAATGGCCGATGACCTAAATGCCAGTGACTTCGGACTTGACTCCATTTTCCCCTCTGAGAACTGGGTTTGGATCTGTTGAACGCAGGCAGGCCCTCGGTTTTGAAACAAACAAACAAACAAACAAACAAACAAACAAGCAAACACACCAAAAAATATTTAAAGCAGGCAACAACTGCCTGCACGCCAAGAGACTGTTGACTCCTCTTTGGAGATAGTACGATGTGAAACTTGCTTAATACAGTAGAGTCCACACAACACAAAGGGAACACTTTAACAAATTATGAAGGAGAGAGGGGGGGGGTATGTTTATCTACCTCCTCTTGTTTCTCAGACTAGAGATTTCATCTTCCTCTGTCTCTCGAGTGCTGGTGGCTTTGCTGCTGGTTTGGGGGGGGGGGTTGGGATAGGGATAGGAAGAGAAAAGGCTTGAGTGCTGATTTTAAAGCTCTCTCTCTCTCTAAAGCTCTCTCTCTCTAAAGCTCTCTCTCTCTCTCCCCCCCTCCTTCTCTCTCTCTTTACACACACACACACACACACACACACACACACACACACACACACACACACACACACACACACTGGAGAGGAAGACAGGAAGACCTATCTAGATGCAACGTGAAGAAGGCCTATGTCAGATGAGTTAATGGCTAGGGAACTGTTAGCTGGCTAGTCTGCCATTTTGTTGCAGTTGCTAGTATTATAAGGACACTTTCTCATTGGTTGTTTCTGCTGTTGCTGCCAGAATTCATTACATATTCTGTTAGGCTCTTCTGTGTGATAACACACTCAGAAACCGAACACTGTAGGAGTCAGTCTAACTGCTTTCTTTGTTGTCTAGTTACCCGCAATAATCTTGGACCTGAACTGAACACCCAGCAGCACTTCCCGCACCCACCCATGTATAAGCTTTTATAACCTGGACCACCAACACTAGAGCGACAGGGCAGACAGAGACTATTTGGAACCGGACTTCCATTTTGAGTTTTTGTTTGTGTTCTTGTTTTTTTCTCCTGTCCTGTCCTGTCCTGTCCTGTCCTGTCCTGTCCTGTCCTGTCCTGTCCTGTCCTCTCTGTCTGTCTGTCTGTCTGTCTGTCTGTCTGTCTGTCTGTCTGTCTGTAAATCCACACATATAGTTCTTTCCACATCTTATATCTCAAAACAAATAATGCTTGCTGTGATCCTCATTTCATTCAAGGGTACTACTCTCTAGACCAGAGGAGCCCCCTTACAATTCTCCACAGGTAGTGATGACCGGAGTGTTCAGTGCGACTAAGCAGGAATTATATGGTTGCCGCCATTATGCTTGATCTTACCGAAGGTAGGGTTGCGGGGCATGGTTGCCACGATGGCGACCAGTAGACCGTGATTGAGGAGACGGAACAATAATTAACCTACAATTCTCCCTCTCTGTCAACTGTTTCTCTGTCACTCTCTGTCTCTCTTCCCTCCTTCCCTCCCCCGTCTCTCAGACCTGAATGAGCATTGGAACTAAAGTAAATGTACATGTGAAAAGAAGCCAGGTGTGGTGCTGCATGTCTTTGATTGCATCACTTGAGAGGTGAAGGTGGGTAGAACTCTGTGAGCAGGCTGCAGACCTGAACCAGGTACTGATTTCCAGGGCTTTTGTGCAAAGACCCCTGACTCAACTAAAGAAATGAGGAGGAAAATAAAGAAACAGATACAATTAACTTGGAATAAACCAAACAAACTAAGAAAAAGGAAAGGCAGTAATGGAGTGGCCTGGCTTACAGAGGAGGGGCAGACATTTATCTGCCATTGCCTCCTCGGTTGAACACACAAACACACGCATGGGGGAGGGGGGAGAGACAGAGACAGAGAGAGACAGAGAGACAGAGAGAGGAAGAGAGACAGAGACAGGGAGACAGAGAGAGAGACAGACACAGAGAGAGAGAGACAGACAGACAGAGACAGAGAGACACAGAAAATTCGATCCCTGTCTCTCTCTCTCTCTCTCTCTCTCTCTCTCTCTCTCTCTCTCATCACAAGCTGAGCTCAGGGACAGTGAGTTCCACACTCACTCAGAGAAAAACTCTGTCTCCCACACGCCTTCAAAATGATCCATTGTACTATTTTAGATTTATGTCTGAGGAGCCCCTCTCCCTCCGCCTCCTCCTGTTACGTTGTAGAAACGTTTAATCCCAAACAGGGCTTCTCTCCTACCCTGCCTTGATGATTCTGTTCCTGGATAAAAGATACACAAGCTTTATTATCTACAGGAAGCCTTAAATAGCACTAGAAGACCTGGGCAGGCAGATATCTACCCTCTAGGTTGTTAGTTTTGGGGGTTTTGTTTGTTTGTTTGTTTTTGTGTTTTTTGTTGTTGTTTTTAATTTTTTTAGATTTGTTTTTTATTTATCTGAGTATGCTGCAGTTATCTTCAGACACACCAGAAGAGATCAATCAGATCTCATTACAGATGGTTGTGAGCCACCATGTGGTTGCTGGCAATTGAACTCAGGACGTCTGGAAGAGCAGTCAGTGCTCTTAACCGCTGAGCCATCTCTCCAGCCCCTGTTGTTGTTTTTTGTTTTGGTCAAAAACCTGGATTCTCGGGGTTGGGGATTTAGCTCAGTGGTAGAGCGCTTGCCTAGCAAGCGCAAGGCCCTGGGAAGAGCAAGGTCCCCAGCTCCGGAAAAAAAGAAAAGAGGAAGAAAAAACAAACAAAACAAACAAAACAAAAAAAACCCTCTGGATTCTCAGGAGCTGTGTGGTGTGTCCTCTTATGTTCTGGTGCCCTCTTCTGGCATGCAGACATATAGGAATCAGAGAGAGCCCACATTTTTGTCCAGGAACAAACAAACTGCCAAACTGCCAAACAAACAACAAAGGATTGTAGGTTTTGACTGGCTCTGTAGGTTTCAGAGAAAGGCAGGGCAGACCTCTGTGAGTTTGGGACTAGACTACTCTACCGAGCAAGTTCCAGGGAGGGATTCCACAGGAGCACAGTGGACTGGACAAAATTTTGACTTTGTAATTTTATTTTTTGCCCAATTGGGATTTATGATTTGATTGTCACAAAACTTATACCTTTCATTTTATTTTATTTTCGGCCAAAATTTCATTTTCAGTTTCACTTCCGATTTAACTTTTAATTTCTTGTCGCGCTTATGTTCGGATCGAGTTAATTCTCTGGGGAGCTGTGCCCTTGCCACTGGTGCTGGCAGAAGGGGATCCCGAGATCTAGAGGTTCTGTGTGGTGGGCTGTGTGGCAGAGGAAAAAAATGAAATTAAGAACATATATAAATCTATGGATTTGTATAAGGAGAAACGTATGGTATGGTGGGAAGATGTAAGGGAGAGAAAAATAAAAAAAAAAGATAGATAGATAGATAGATAGATAGATAGATAGATAGATAGATAGATAGAGTGATTCATGCTCCCAGCCTCCTATGTACAGAGTTCCCCGAGGCGTTTTTACTCGCCAAATAAAGACTGCGGTGTTTCCCAACACACCATGTGAATGTCCGTGGCTGTCGAAATTATTTCATTTATGTTTTTCACGTTTGTCGTCCGTGTCACTTCAAAGGCCATTGTGACTTCAGTCTTGTTATTGATTCATATATGCTTTCTATTTCTTTTCATTTTTCAAAACCTTTTTGTCTAAATTGTATTTGTCATTCACCTTGATTTAAACATTTATTAAAGTCCAGTTTGCCATTTATTCGTATTTACTCGTACTTTATTATTATTTTATAAATTTATTCCATCATTTCGTTTCAGTCGTCTATATTTGCCCTTCCTCTCGTTCCCGCTTTTCTTTTTTTTTCTTTTTTCTTTTTTCTTTTTTCAGAGCTGGGGACTGAACCCAGGGCCTTGCATTTGCTAGGCAAGCACTCTACCACAGAGCTAAATCCCCAACCCCGTCGTTCCCACTTTATGTCTGTTAACATTTAATTGTTTTATCTCCCTTGTCCTTCTGTGTCCCTCGTCTTAATTTCTGCTTTATTGTTTTCTTTTTTTTTTTAATTTATTTATTTAACGCATGTGAGTACACTGTAGCTGTCTTCAGACACACCAGAAGAGGGCATCAGATCTCATTACAGATGGTTGTGAGCCACCATGTGGTTGCTGGGATTTGAACTCAGGACCTCTGGGAGAGCGGTCAGTGCTCTTAACCGCTGAGCCATCTCTCCATCCCATCTGTTTTATTGTTTACATCGCACTTACTCTGTTTTTATGGCGATCTATTAACTTTTTTCCATGTCAGTCGTCGGTATCTGTTGATCACCTTGATTTTTTTTTTTTTTCTTTTTTCTTTTTTTCGGAGCTGGGGACCGAACCCAGGGCCTTACTCTTGCTAGGCAAGCGCTCTACCACTGAGCTAAATCCCCAACCCCGATCACCTTGATTTTTGTTTTATTGTTTATTCACATTGACTCTTTATTCATTATTATTTTTAAGTAAAATAAAATAAATAAAATTTAAATATGGTAAAAATATTTGTTAAACAGATATTAAAAGGGAGGTCTACAGCAGATTTTTAAACTAACGGGCACACACACACACACACACACACACACACACACACACACACACACACACACACACAAATTTCTCCCAGAGGTCCTGAGTTCAATTACCAGCAACCACAAGGTGGCTGACAACCATCTGTAATGGGATCTGATGCTCTCTTCTGGTGTGTCTGAAAATAGCTACAGTGTACTCTTACGCATAAATAAAATAAATAAATCTTTAAAAAAAAAATAAAATATGAGGTTGGCTCTCTTTGCTCCTCTCTTTGCTCTTTTGCTCTTCCTCTCTTCCCCTCTTCCCCTTTGTCCCTTCTCTCCCCATTCCCCTCCCAAATTCTCTCCACGTGCTCATGACTGGCCTTTACTCTCTTCTTCTACCTTTCTTCTCTCATTAAACCTCTCCGTGGAGGGGGAGGGGTGTGTGTGTGAGTGGGGGGAGGGGGGAATGAGGTTGACCAGTCTTCCTGTGTAACAGAGGTTTAAAAGGAGGCTGGTCGACAAAACGTTTTTTTTGTGGTTTTTATTCTCTCTCTCTCTCTCTCTCTCTCTCTCTCTCTCTCTCTCTCTCTCTCTCTCTCTCTCTCTCTCTCTTAATCAACTCGGAAGTCGATCTGCTGTCCCTTTTATTAAAAGCCAAAGTATTAAGTGGCGAGCCGATGTTTCAACTTTCACCATTCTGTTCCTTTCACCAAAAAGAGGGGGTTCTTTGGCTTTTCCTTTCCTTTTTGAAACAAAACGAAAGGAGGAGCTCGACCAGTTGGCCTAGCTTCCCTGTTCCTTTTCCCTCTTCCACGGTATGCTCGATGAAATAAAGTAAATAAATGAAGTTTCTAGTTATGTATTTGTTTGGGAGACCCGAACTCTCTCTCAAGAGAGAGTTGCATCTTCCCGCTGCCGCCCCCCCCCCCCACACACACACAAGGCCTCCTCCCTGTATGTGGGGGGGAGGGGGAGGGGTGGACAGGAGCTAGCTGAGAGGGGGTGGGGTGGGGCGGGGCTGGAGAATATGCAGGTCCCTGAAGGTCAGTCGGGGAAGTACTGCCGCTGCCCTAGCACGCTTCAGTGCCTCTTTAGAGTTTAGAGTTTTCTAAAGTTTTCTGCCTGAAATCAGCGAGTGATGATTTCACTGTGAAATGATGTCTGATCATCGCTCTCGCTGTCCTGTCAGGGCTCCGGCTCCTGGCAAATGTCTGACTGAAGGAAACCTTAGTTAGACTCACACCCAGCTGTTTGGAAATGGTAATGGAGTTGATAGCACACCCTGGGGGAAAGAGGCAGACTCCCTTTTTGCTCACTCTCAATTCCCAGCCTCGCCCTGCCAGCTCGGGGATTTCTAAGTAAGGGTGAATCTGGACCATATATGTACAGGGTTTGGCGTTTCTGATTCATGTTTAATGTTTAGTTAAATAAAGCTTGTCAAGGGCTGGAGAGATGGCTCTCCACAGAGGTGGTTCCCCTTTTCTTAACCCAACTGGGACAGAAGTGCAAACTATCATCTACCTATCTGGGAGTGGAGTGGTTGGATACAGGGAGATGGAGCATTTGCAGTTAGTAAAGTTCTGCTGTCGGTTTTGTTTTGTTTTGTTTTGTTTTGTTTTGTTTTGTTTTGTTTTGTTTTGTTTCCTTTCATTTTTGGATAGATTTTTTGGATAGCCTTTTTTTTTTTTTCTTTTTAAATACAAATTTTGTTTTCTGTGCAACATTCTGATCATAGTTTCCCATCGCAAAGCTCTTTCCAGATCCTTCCTCCCCATCCACCACCCCGTACTAACCCAGGCCTGCCCTTAGATGTGGTTGATGCATACCCAGGTGAGTCTCCATTGGAGAAAGGACGATATTCCCATCTCCTATGACTGTCAATGGCCGATGACCTAAATGCCAGTGACTTCGGACTTGACTCCATTTTCCCCTCTGAGAACTGGGTTTGGATCTGTTGAACGCAGGCAGGCCCTCGGTTTTGAAACAAACAAACAAACAAACAAACAAACAAACAAACAAACACACCAAAAAATATTTAAAGCAGGCAACAACTGCCTGCACGCCAAGAGACTGTTGACTCCTCTTTGGAGATAGTACGATGTGAAACTTGCTTAATAAAGTAGAGTCCACACAACACAAAGGGAACACTTTAACAAATTATGAAGGAGAGAGGGGGGGGTATGTTTATCTACCTCCTCTTGTTTCTCAGACTAGAGATTTCATCTTCCTCTGTCTCTCGAGTGCTGGTGGCTTTGCTGCTGGTTTCGGGGGGGGGATTGGGATAGGGATAGGAAGAGAAAAGGCTTGAGTGCTGATTTTAAAGCTCTCTCTCTCTCTAAAGCTCTCTCTCTCTAAAGCTCTCTCTCTCTCTCTCCCCCCCTCCTTCTCTCTCTCTTTACACACACACACACACACACACACACACACACACACACACACACACACACTCACTTCCTAGGATGAAAGAAAAGAAATGAAAAGGAAGGCACCCATGGTGATGCATGACTTTGATCTCACTTTGGTCTCAGCACTGGAGAGGAAGATAGGAAGACCTATCTAGATGCAACGTGAAGAAGGCCTATGTCAGATGAGTTAATGGCTAGGGAACTGTTAGCTGGCTAGTCTGCCATTTTGTTGCAGTTGCTAATATTATAAGGACACTTTCTCATTGGTTGTTTCTGCTGTTGCTGCCAGAATTCATTACATATTCTGTTAGGCTCTTCTGTGTGATAACACACTCAGAAACCGAACACTGTTGAAGTCAGTCTAACTGCTTTCTTTGTTGTCTAGTTACCCGCAATAATCTTGGACCTGAACTGAACACCCAGCAGCACTTCCCGCACCCACCCATGTATAAGCTTTTATAACCTGGACCACCAACACTAGAGCGACAGGGCAGACAGAGACTATTTGGAACCGGACTTCCATTTTGAGTTTTTGTTTGTGTTCTTGTTTTTTTCTCCTGTCCTGTCCTGTCCTGTCCTGTCCTGTCCTGTCCTATCCTGTCCTCTCTGTCTGTATGTATGTCTGTCTGTCTGTCTGTCTGTCTGTCTGTCTGTCTGTCTGTCTGTCTGTAAATCCACACATATAGTTCTTTCCACATCTTATATCTCAAAACAAATAATGCTTGCTGTGATCCTCATTTCATTCAAGGGTACTACTCTCTAGACCAGAGGAGCCCCCTTACAATTCTCCACAGGTAGTGATGACCGGAGTGTTCAGTGCGACTAAGCAGGAATTATATGGTTGCCGCCATTATGCTTGATCTTACCGAAGGTAGGGTTGCGGGGCATGGTTGCCACGATGGCGACCAGTAGACCGTGATTGAGGAGACGGAACAATAATTAACCTACAATTCTCCCTCTCTGTCAACTGTTTCTCTGTCACTCTCTGTCTCTCTTCCCTCCTTCCCTCCCCCGTCTCTCAGACCTGAATGAGCATTGGAACTAAAGTAAATGTACATGTGAAAAGAAGCCAGGTGTGGTGCTGCATGTCTTTGATTGCATCACTTGAGAGGTGAAGGTGGGTAGAACTCTGTGAGCAGGCTGCAGACCTGATCCAGGTACTGATTTCCAGGGCTTTTGTGCAAAGACCCCTGACTCAACTAAAGAAATGAGGAGGAAAATAAAGAAACAGATACAATTAACTTGGAATAAACCAAACAAACTAAGAAAAAGGAAAGGCAGTAATGGAGTGGCCTGGCTTACAGAGGAGGGGCAGACATTTATCTGCCATTGCCTCCTCTGTTGAACACACAAACACAGGCGCCGAGAGAGCGAGAGAGCGAGAGAGCGAGAGAGCGAGAGAGCGAGAGAGCGAGAGAGCGAGAGAGCGAGAGAGCGAGAGAGAGAGAGAGAGAGAGAGAGAGAGAGAGAGAGAGAGAGAGATCTGTTAATCTGTTTGTCTCCCTCCCCTAGTTTTTCAGACAGGGTTTCTTTATGAAAAGAAAGAAACTGGTAGCTGTAGGCTGGTAGCTGCTGGCTGTTAAAGGTCTAGGTAAAACAATGTGATGGCCTAAGAGGAAAATAAAGAAACAGATACAATTAACTGTTAAGGCCTAGATGCCGTGTGAATGAGGCCTACATCAGATTGGTTAAGATAACTGTCACCTGGCTAGCCTGCCATTTTAATATTGCAAGGACGCCTTCTCATAGGTTGTTTCTGCTGTCACTGCCAGAGTTCATTACATATTCTGTTAGGTTCTGTATGACACACACTCAGAAACCAAACATTGTAGAATCCAGTGTGTCCTTGAGTGCGTGTCTACAATGCGTGCGTGCGTGCGTGCGTGCGTGCGTCTGTGCATGCGTGTGTCCATGGCCATGCTAGAGCCCACCCCAGATTTGTGTTTCAGAGATCTTTACTTATTTATTTTTCCTGCCTTGGCTTGTGTAGGCACTAAGTCACCACACTTCCCGAAAAACAAAATGAAACAAAACAAAACAAAATCCACCAACAAATGGACCAAACCCAAACCCCAAGCCAAACAAACAAATATTCCTGCCTGCCTGTCTGTCTATCAGGGCTACAACAGAGAGAAGTGGAATCTTGAATGAACAAAACTAGAATACCTAAGTCTGCCTGTTTCCCCTCTTCCCACCCTCCCCTGCCCCCCAGCCCATCCCCTAGAGCTGGTCTAGCATGTTCTCTGACCCTGGGGGTGCGGTGAACCGGCCTGCTTTGCTAAACTCTGTAGTGTATAAACTTGGTAACTCTAGAAAGCAGGAGCTGAAAATGTGCAGATAAGGTGGTGGTCGAGCTGTGTGTGTGTTGGTGTGGGAGGGAGACTGCTTCGGTAACTGCTGCTTTTCAATGTCCGGCTGAAACTCTGTGCTTATGATGTATCTTTTGGTTTATTCGATTTTACTTACTGTCTATTGGGTTTGCATTTGATTTTTATTGATTTTATTGATATTTATGTTTAACTATTTTGACCTGGCTAAATGACTGACTGACTGACTGACTGACTAAGTCTACCTGGCATACAGGAGGAATTCAAGGACGAACGATTGTTTAAGTATGACAAAAATAAGTAAGTAAGTAAGTAAGTAAGTAAGTAAGTAAGTAAGTAAGGGGGTTGGGGATTTAGCTCAGTGGTAGAGCGCTTGCCTAGCAAGTGCAAGGCCCTGGGTTCTGTCCCCAGCTCCGAAAAAAAAGAAAGAAAAAAAAGTAAGTAAGTAAGTAAGTAAGTAAGTAAGTAAATAAATAAATAAATAAATAAATAAATAAATACGATCATTTAGAAGTAATATAGGCAGAAGGAGAACATGTGGCTGTGGATGGTCTGAGGCTTCTGGCTGCTTTTGGGTGCCTCTTCACCTTTCTGCACGTGCAAACTGAGTTTAATTAAGTTCTGTTTCCCTAGAGGCTGGGAAAGGGAGAAACAGAAGTGACCTGGAACATCAGGGCTAATGGCCGGCTGCCTCCATCTTGGTGAGGTCAGGTGTCAGCCAAGCTGGCTGACAACCATCCACAGTTGAATCCAAAGTGCCCAAATGGGACACTATAACAAATCATGTATACAGATTTGTGTATATAGAAAACATTTTTCCTTTCTCTTCTTTTCTTTTCTTGAGAAATTCAGCTGGTCCTGATGTCTTTCCCTCGGTGTGTCCCTCTGTCATCTCTCTCTCTCTGTCTCTTTGTCTTACTGTCTCTGTCTGTCTCTGTCTGTCTCTGTCTCTGTCTCTCTCTCTGTGTGTGTGTGTGTGTGTGTGTGTGTGTGTGTGTGTGTGTGTGTGTGTTCCTTAATCTCAGCAGCACTACTCATCCAATCGATTTTTCCTCTCCCCTTGTCTCCTTCACATGGCTATTACCCCACCTTAAACAGCACTAGAAGAGCCTGGCAGGCAGATATCTACCCTCTATGCTGTCAGAATTTTTTTTTTTTTTTTTAAAGTCAAAACCTGGATTCTCAGGAGCCATGTGGTGTGTCCTCCTAGGTTCTGGTGCCCTCTTCTGGCATGCAGACATATAGTCAGCAGAGAGAGCTGTGTGGGTGGCCGAGGCAGGCAGAGTGGACCTCTGTGAGCTTGAGGCTAGATAAGTCTACGGAGCAAGTTCCATGACTGCCTGGGCTATACCAAAAGAAACGTACCTTGAGGCAAAACAAAACAAAGCAGAAAAGGTTCTGCTTTTATTTTACAGACATGTGTTCTCTCTAGTCCTATTGACTATAGAAGTTTGATCATGAAGTCACATTGATTTTTATTACAGAGTTTATTTGTGTGTGTGTGTGTGAGAGAGAGAGAGAGAGAGAGAGAGAGAGAGTTTTTTCTTTAATCTTCAAACATATTTTTTATTGTTTATTTATTTTATGAGCACACTGTCACTGTCTTCAACACACAAGGAGAGGATTCCATTACAGATGGTTGTGAGCCACCATGTGGTTGCTGGGATTTGAACTAAGGATCTCTGGAAGAGCAGTCAGTGCTCTTCACCGCTGAGCCGTCTCTCCAGCCCTGAAACAATATCTTGAATAAACAATAACAAAAACACTAAAACTAAGTCTGCCAGTTTTCCTCTTTCTTTCTCTCTCTCTCTCTCTCTCTCTCTCTCTCTCTCTCCCTCCCTCCCTCCCTCCCTTCCTTCTTTCTTCCTTTCTTTCTTTTTCTTCAGATAGGATTTCTTAGTGAATGATATTTATGTTGATATAAATTTTTTACGTACTTTTGACTGGCTAACTAACTAGCTAAGTCTGCCTGTCCTAAAGAAGGAGTTCCCCTGCCACAACTAAATACGTGCATAGAAAAAAAAATATATAATTATTAACTTGGGATGAAACTAATGTAACAAGCAAGCAAACAAACGCACAAGCAAACAAAGTAGGGATGGTGGTGCTGGGTGCCTGGTATATGGGAGATGGGAGACCTGTGGTCTAGAGCGTCCAGAGCTCTGGCCTCCATACTCTGGACTGCATTCTCTCTAGCAATCTTCCCAAAGTGGCTGTATTTAACCATGTTTTTATTTTTTAAATTGGCTCTCTCTCTCTCTCTGTCTCTCTGTCTCTCTGTCTCTGTCTCTCTCTCTTTCTCCCTCCCTCCCTCCCTCCCTCCCTCCCTCCCTCCCCCCACCACACACACAGAGGCACGTGTGAACAAGGGAATGCAAATGCACAAAATAAGTATGTTTTGATCAGAGTGAAAACAAATCACGGGAATTTTAACCATTCCACCATCATTCCACCATTCTTTTAATTTACTCTCTGTGTTTAGTCTTCCAAAGAGGGTGGCAGGTGTGTGGTTTGGTGAGTGCCGGCTGGCGGTGGCAGCGAGGAACAGAGAACAACAACAACCCCCCTCCCCCCCATCGGGATCGGTGGAGGGTTTTAAAAATGAGTGAGCCATTTAAAAATGGTGTGGAACTGAGGTCGCCGCCACCCTCCCCTCACGACGGAGTTTGGACGCTCCCTTTTCCTAACTGTGCCTGTTCCTTGCTAATTGTTAACCGATTCGAGAGTGCATGTCCTTTCACTTAGAGGTGGCCTGTTTTCACCGCTCCGTCCTACTTTCCTTTTCTGGGTGCCTGAGGGGGTTGGCCCCGAGTCCATCCCGCGTTCACTGTGTTCCGGCGGGACAACCGGGACCGTTTGTGCCATTCGGGAGAAGTGGTGGGTACCTGCCCCGTTGTGCGTGGGTGAGTGTCCCCCTGAGCTAGGGAGGTCACTCCGGAGAGACGGAATGAGTGTGTGTGGCGGCGGCGGCGCGTGACAGTCTGTATTGGTTTGCTTGATCGAGATCGCTGTCGGGCGACACCTAGTGGCGACAAGTTTCCGCAACGCTCCTGTCCCCCGGTTGGTGACAAAGGACGGGGAAGTGCCTGTGGTGAGCCGGCCAGGGTGAGAGGGTGACAGGCAAGCAGGCGGGTGCGCGACGGAGACGCCGTCCTGTCTGGGGACCATCTCTAGCTAGGAGGTTGTACCTGGAGAACTTCAGGGGAGGAGGGTGGCTGTACGACCTATTGGGACACAAGGAGGGGTTGGTGGCAGCTGGATGAGGTCGACCAGAAGGCTTGGGCCCCGTCCCGGATTTTTTTTTTTTTTTTCCAATTTTTTTTTTTTTAATTTTTTATTTTATTTTATTTTATTTTTTTTTTATTTCTTCCCTCCTCTCCGGTCCCAGCCAGCGGGACCATAGACACTTTTGAGGCCGAGAGGGTGCTGTGTCCCCGGCCTCCGAGCCGAGGTGGCCCGGCTAGGGGGCGCCACGGAGTTTTTTTTTTTTTTTTCTTTTCCAGGAGTCCCTTCGGTCCCAGCCAGCGGGACCATAGACACTTTTGAGGCCGAGAGGGTGCTGTGTCCCCGGCCTCCGAGCCGAGGTGGCCCGGCTAGGTGGCGCCACGGATTTTTTTCTTTTTCTTTTCCAGGAGTCCCTTCGGTCCCTGATAGCGGGAGCCTGGACCTCTGAGGCCGAGAGGGTGCTGTGTCCCCGGCCTCCGAGCCGAGGTGGCCCGGCTAGGGGGCGCCACGGAGTTTTTTTTTTTTTTTTTTTCTTTTCCAGGAGTCCCTTCGGTCCCAGCCAGCGGGACCATAGACACTTTTGAGGCCGAGAGGGTGCTGTGTCCCCGGCCTCCGAGCCGAGGTGGCCCGGCTAGGTGGCGCCACGGATTTTTTTTTTTTCTTTTCCAGGAGTCCCTTCGGTCCCTGATAGCGGGAGCCTGGACCTCTGAGGCCGAGAGGGTGCTGTGTCCCCGGCCTCCGAGCCGAGGTGGCCCGGCTAGGGGGCGCCACGGAGTTTTTTTTTTTTTTTTCTTTTCCAGGAGTCCCTTCGGTCCCTGATAGCGGGAGCCTGGACCTCTGAGGCCGAGAGGGTGCTGTGTCCCCGGCCTCCGAGCCGAGGTGGCCCGGCTAGGGGGCGCCACGGAGTTTTTTTTTTTTTTCTTTTTCTTTTCCAGGAGTCCCTTCGGTCCCTGATAGCGGGAGCCTGGACCTCTGAGGCCGAGAGGGTGCTGTGTCCCCGGCCTCCGAGCCGAGGTGGCCCGGCTAGGGGGCGCCACGGAGTTTTTTTTTTTTTTTCTTTTTCTTTTCCAGGAGTCCCTTCGGTCCCTGATAGCGGGAGCCTGGACCTCTGAGGCCGAGAGGGTGCTGTGTCCCCGGCCTCCGAGCCGAGGTGGCCCGGCTAGGGGGCGCCACGGAGTTTTTTTTTTTTTTTTTTTCTTTTCCAGGAGTCCCTTCGGTCCCAGCCAGCGGGACCATAGACACTTTTGAGGCCGAGAGGGTGCTGTGTCCCCGGCCTCCGAGCCGAGGTGGCCCGGCTAGGTGGCGCCACGGATTTTTTTTTTTTTCTTTTCCAGGAGTCCCTTCGGTCCCTGATAGCGGGAGCCTGGACCTCTGAGGCCGAGAGGGTGCTGTGTCCCCGGCCTCCGAGCCGAGGTGTCCCGGCTAGGGGGCGCCTCCGAGACTTTATTTTTTCCAGGATCCTCCCCGGTCCCTGCCAGCGGGAGCATGGACTTCTGAGGCCGAGGGGAAGCTGTGTTCCAGGCTATCTACCATGGCCTCCTCGGTCTGTGAGCACTCAGGGTTCTAAGGTCGACCAGTTGTTCCTTTGCGGTCCGGTTCTCTTTCTACATGGGGACCTCTTGGGGACACGTCACCGAACATGACTTCCAGACGTTCCGTGTGGCCTGTCATGTTTATCCCTGTGTCTTTTACACTTTTCATCTTTGCTATCTGTCCTTATTGTACCTGGAGATATATGCTGACACGCTGTCCTTTTGACTCTTTTTGTCATTAAAGGACGTTGGAAGAGGCTTGCACCAAGGCTGTTTGCTTGTCCAGCCCTAGCTCTTTTCTTCTGCGCATGGGCCTCTTCGATGCTTGAAGCTTAGCGTCCCCCCATGAGTACGCGCTTCCTGCTTTCCCGTGCTTGCTTGCCTGTGCTCTGTGGGGCAGCTTTATGACAACCGTCCCGCGTGTCAGGCGTTCCCGATTTCCCCGTGGTGGTTGTCGTCCGTTACCGGTAGGAGTCGTTGGTGCCGAGTGCGACTGGAAGGGTTTTCCCGTTTGGTGCTAGTGACCCCCTGGCGTGCTCCTCTGCGGCCGACCGGTTTTTTTATTTGTTTTTTTTTTTTTGTTTTTTGTTTTTTTTTTTTTTTGTTTTTTGGAAGGAGTTCCCGAACCTCCGCTGCTTGGTGGTGTGTCCCTTTCTTTCCTGCTGTGTGCCTCCCGAGTTGCACCTTTTCTCCTTCGAAGGGGATTTTATTTTTTTATTTTTATTTTTTATTTTTTATTTTTATTTTTTTTTGAAGGAGTTCCCGAACCTCCGCTGCCCGTTGAGTCCCGTTCTTCCACGCCACGTGCCTCCCGAGTGCAACGCTTCCTTTTTTTTCTCGCCCTCGAGAAGGGTAAATTTTTTTTTTTGTGTGTGTGGCAGTGTTAGCGACTTCTTCCCGTGCTCTCTCTCGCTCTTCTCGCTCGTATTCCCGTCCAGTGCGTTGTTAGAAAGCTCTCACGCCCGTTGTTCCCGATGCATGGCGTGTCTCGCTCCCGTTGGATCGATGTGGTGCTGCCGCGTTCTCTTCGGGCCGGGGCCTAAGCCGCGCCAGGCGAGGGACGGACATTCATGGCGAATGGTCATTCAGCGCGAATGGCGACCGCTCTTCTCGTTCTGCCAGCGGGCCCCTCGTCTCTCCTCCCCATTCCTTTGCAGGGTGGTGTGTGGAAGTCAGGGGTGCGGCTGTCCGGCACGAGCGCTGACCCGCGCACACTTGTTGCTGTGGTTCGCGGTGTCCCTGTGGACGTGTCGGGGGCGCTTGCCCCCACGCCGTTCACTGCTTCGCGGCCCTCTTCCCCCGTGCCGGGGGAAGGTGGTAGACCCGCTGCGGTGCATACCCTTCCCGAATGGTGTGTGCACGCGCCCTGCTTCGTGTGAGCCTTGCGGTGCTCCTGGAGCGTTCCGGGCTTTGACCACCAAGGTGCCCGCTTCTGAGTTGGCGGTGGCGCTTCCCGCTCCCCGGCGTGCCTCCTGTGCTCCATGGTGCTTGTGCCTTTACGCTTTCCCTTGTCCTAGTTGCCGGCTTTCTGCACGGTGACAGAAAGGGGGGGGGTCGAGGAGTTGAGTGTGCGGTTAAAAGGCTCCTTCCGTTGGGTGAGCGCCCACCCCGTGCCTATGTTTTTGGTGCCTTCACCCGCGGGCCCTGCGCGGTTAGGGTGGTGCTGAGCGATCGCGGCTGGCCCTTTTTAAAGACCGGACTCCCTCAAGTCAAGGCTCCTCCTTTGTGTGCGCCTTGAAGAGGCCTGGCTCTCGGCGGGGACCTGTCGCAGGTCCCCCCGGTCCGCGAATGCTCAAGAAGACCCCGGAGAAAGAGACCTTTGCCGATACCGCAGACCCCCCACCAGCTGGCGCGTGGTCCTTCCCGTTCTGTCCCGCGCCTGTTGCTCGTTTCCCGTTGCGTGCACGGAGCCCTTGGCTGCTCGTCGGTGTTGGGTTCGTCCCGCCCTCAGTGAGGAATTTGCCTTCTCTAGCTATCTTCGGAAAGGGCTTTACGATCTCCGAGGGGCTTCTCCCGGATGGTCCCCTCGGCTGCCCGCCCTGACCTCAGCCTTCTGCGCGCAGCGTTTGCTCTCTCGCCTACCGCGACCCGCGCCTCCCCGCTCCGAGTACGAGGAGGGATCACGCGGGACGGGGCTCTGTCGACCTGCCGCTGTGCGGAGCTTGTGGGGGAGATTGGGTTTCTGGTGGCAGGTGGCGGGGAAGGGCCGTGCACACGCCCGCGTGCGCGGTACCCCCCTCACCGCGAGGGGTCGTCGCGGGACGGGTGGGTTTGGAAGGGCGGCGGTGGGCTCCCGGTCCCACCCGCCTCCGTTTCCCCCCGTGCCCTCCGTCGCGTGTGCGTCCCTCCCACGCGCGTCCACGTCCCGGCCACTCTCGCGGCGAGGTCGTGTCGCGTGTGGTGCGTGCCGCGTGCTCTCGGGCGTCTGCGGTTGCCGCCTCGTCCCCCCCTTCCACGGCAGCGTTCCCACGGCCGGTGGAGATCGCGGGAGCCGTCCTACCCCCCCTTCCCCCTCCGCGGGGCTCTTGAGGGTCCGTGAACCGCGGGGTTGGCCTCGCTCTCGGGGGCGGACTTCTTATTTGGGGGAACCGGCGGTCGGCCGCGTCCGGCGCGTCGTCGGACGTTGGGACCCGCTGCCACGCGGGGGTCTTCGTCGGTTGGCGTCGGCGTCTGCCTCGGTTCTCTCTCGCGTCGGCTGGCGTCTCCTCGGGCTCCCGGGGGTTGTCCGTTGGTTTCGGGTCGGCTCGGTGCCGCGGGCGTGGCGGGACTGCTCCGGGTTGGGTGCAGTGTGATTCCCGCCGGCTTGGCTCGCGTGCCCGGTCGCCGCCCGAGCGGCCTCCCGGTCCCTTGTGAGGCGTCTCCCGCGGGGGGTGCCGCTGCGGCCCGCCCTGCCGTCGACGGTCCTCGTTCTGTCGGTTCGCTCCCCCT
>NW_028238924.1:35000-38204 GCF_021556685.1 Rattus norvegicus
GAATAAAATAATATTTGGCTAGGTCTATATTCCTTCATTTTTATTTCTCTTTGTTTCTTGTCCTTTCTTTAAAAGAAAGAGGTCAACAAATCGGTGTGTACCACCACCACCACCACCACCACCACCACCACCACCACCACCACCACCACCACCACCACCACCGAGTTGTAGGGATCCATTATGGGCCCCTGTCTGTCTGCCTGTCTGATTCATTCGTGTTTATTTAAACGTCCTCCAATGATGGTTGTGCAGTGAAAGAAATGCGTGCCCGAGCTCGAGCTCGTGCGCAAACACACACACACACACACACACACACACACACACACACACACACACACACACACCACACGGGGGGGGCAATGGGGGGTGAGGAGGAGGAGGAGGAGGAGGAGGAGGAGGAGGAGGAGGAGGAGGAGGAGGAGGAGGAAAGCTTGGGTTGGGTGGTTTGAGGATTTGAAGGTTTAGCCCTGCAATGTTCCTTACAACTTAAAAACTTTGTGACACACAAAGCGATATTCATTTTCTCCTTCTACTTTTCACTCTGTAGACCAAGATGGCAGACTATATCAGCCTTTGTGGAATGTGACCTTGTATTGCTTTGCCCTACTCTGCTCTGCTCTGCTCTGCTCTGCTCAACTTAACAGACGTGTTTTTGCTTTTGTTTATGATTTTTGCTTGCTTGCTCGCTCGCTCCCATGACTTGACTGTGGTTTCCCTTTCTATTACAGCACGGTGACCAGACTGCCTTGGGGTAATCAGAAAGGAGGCCAGAAGCAGTCTTTTTTCTGACGCACTGAGACTACATACCAGCAGATTTGGAGGAAAAGATATCCCTCTCTCCCTCCCTCCCTCCCTCCCTCCCTCCCTCCCTCCCTCCCTCCCTCCCTCCCTCCTTGACCCATTTTCCCTCTTTCCCGATACACTCAATAAATTTAAAGTAAATCAATGAATCAAGTCTCTAGTAATTTATTTGTTGGGATTTATTTGTTGGAAATTATCCCTCCACACCTTCGCCCCTCCCCCCACCACTCGAGGATGTCTCCCTCGGGGGGGGGGGCGGGGGGGTTGGGTGGACTCGTGTAGGCATACCTCTCCTCCCTTGGCTTTCCGGTCCACTTCGCTCCAGCATACCTAACTCTTTGGAAATGGTAATAGAGTTCATGACACACCCTCACAGAGAGAGGAAGAGTCCGATCGTTCACTGATTCGCTCTCAGCCAGCCTCGCCCTGACAGCTCAGGCATGTCTAAATCCGAATGTGGGCAATATTTACATGACTTGACTTGGTGCTTCTAACTTTTTCTCTCTCTTTTTTTTTTTCTTCTTTAGTATTTTTTTCTTTACCCTACAAACAGCACACTGCAGCTGTCTTCGGACACACAGCAGATCGATCCCATAACAGAGGGTTGTGAGCCACCATGGGAATAGAACTCAGGACCTCTGGAAGAACACAGTCAGAACTCTTTAACTGCTGACTCCATTATTTCCGATTAATGTTTAATGTTTATTTTATTTTATTTTATTTTATTTTATTTTATTTTCGGAGCTGGGGACCGAACCCAGGGCCTTGTGCTTCCTAGGCAAGCGCTCTACCACTGAGCTAAATCCCCAACCCCAATGTTTAATGTTTAAATAAATAAACCTTGTAAAGAAATTAAGCATCTTAAAACCATAGGCATGTGCATCCCCTCCTCATTCGTTCATTCCCTCGCTCATTCATTCATTCATTCAGACAGACAGACAGACAGACAGACAGACAGACAGACAGACAGACAGACAGCAACCAAAGTCTAGCTTTAACAAAGCAAGAAAGCATACCCTGCGGGACGCACAGATGAATTCCTGAGGCTTACCCTGCAGAGCTTACATGAGGCTTAGTAAAGGACTGACCTGTCAACAGCTACCTACATACGTTGAAAAGTCTACCTGGTATTGACGGATGATGACAAACTGTATGTGTGATACAAAACTGTATGTGTGGTTCCCCTTATAACTCATCTCGAAGAGCCCAGCTGTTGGGGCTCGTTCTTTTGGGGGGAAATGGAGGCTTTTCATCTTTCCCAAAGCTCCTCCTAGATCCTTTCTGTCCATCTGTCCATCCGTCCGTCCGTCCGTCTGTCCGTCCGTCCGTCCATCAAATTCTACCCTAGGCCTGCCCTTAGGTGGTGGTCGTCCATTGAGTGCTAGTGACTTCTGACTTGTCTCTGTCTTCCCCTCTGAGAACTGTATTTAGGATCTGATGCAGGCACGCAGGCAGGCAGGCAGGCAGGCAGGCAGGCAGGCAGGCAGGCAGGCAGGCAGGCCCTCCCTCGTTTTGAAACAGACAGACAGACAGACAGACAGACCAAAGGGTCAATGACTGACTGCACTTAAAGGGGCTGTTGACTCCTCTTTGGAGTTACCGCTGTTTAAAACTTGCTTGATAAAATAAAGTCATCGAATCCAAACTACGCAAAGGGGACACTATAACAAATTACGACTGCTTGTGTATATAGAAAACAGGGTTTTTTCTTTCCCTTATTCCATTATGTATGTTTGCTTTTCTTCAAGAATAAAACCGGCTAGGTGGTGCCTCGGAGACTTTATTTTTTTTTCCCCCCAGGAGTCCCTTCGGGCCCTGCCAGCGGGAGCCTGGACCTCTGAGGCCAGAGAGGGTGTGCTGTATCCCCGGCTCGCTCCTCCCTCCTGGGATCAATCTAAAAAATGGACAGTTTTGGACACAAGCTTAAGTAATGTTCAGCTCATTCATGCAAGAGAGGTGTAGGAAGGACAACACCCCCACCCCCACCCCCACCCCCACCCCTACCCCCACCCGACCAAATAATACCCTAACCAATAAAAACTAGCTCCTTACTCCTCCGCCTGAGGATTTCTGCGGTCTCATGGTTTGTTCTTGGTTGTTGTTGTTGTTGTTGTTGTTGTTTTGTTTTGTTTTGTTTTGTTTTGTGTTTTTTCAGACTTTAAGACAAATGTAGGGGTTGGGGATTTAGCTCAGTGGTAGACCGCTTGCCTAGGAAGCACAAGGCCCCGGGTTCGGTCCTCAGCTCCGAAGAAAAAGGAAGAAAAAAACAAAAACAATAAGACAAATGCTTGTTGTGATTCTCATTTCATTTCAAGGCTGCTATTCTCTAAATCAGAAGGACTCCCTTACAATTCTTCATGGGTAAACTTGCTTAAAAAAAAAAAAATCAACAACAAAAAGAAT